>NC_081414.1:410261983-410561983 GCF_030272615.1 Cryptomeria japonica | reverse complement strand
CAATGAGTCCTAATAAGTTTCCACCATTAACTCCACATAATTATGCATAATGGAAAATTAAAGTATGGAGTAAACTAATGGAAAAGGGTCTCACACACTACATAGATGGAACAATAACAGCACCACCTGATCCTAAGGCTGATCCAAATGCTCAATTAGAATGGCTCACAAAGAATTGCATGGCTCTTGGAACCTTTCGCAAGTATGTATCAGATGACCTCATTTTCCACATTGAGAAGTGTAAAACAATTAAAGAGGCTTGGGATATGTTTCAAAAATTGTATGGACAAGTTAATGAAATCAGAGGCTATCAGATTGACAATGAGCTCACCAACTTAGATCCCAAGAGTTTTGATACAATCCAAGATTATGTCACCAAAGCAAATGAGCTAAGAGCAAAGCTAAAGGATTGTGGAATTGACAAAAAGGATGCTCAGTTGATCTTCAACTTGTTGGATAAGCTTGCACCAGAATATGCAGCATTTGTGTCTAGCTTCCAAACTCATCGTTTGACAGTGGGGAGTTCTTATGTTATGCCTTCATTTGATGCTTTCACATAAATGTTGATATTGGAACAATCTAAGTTGTTGAACATGGGGTTTCTCAAGTCTTCAAAGTCCAAGGCTTTGGTAGCAAATCAAGGAAATCAAGGAAGTCAAGGCAGAGATTCCAACAAGAAGAAGAAGCAATCCAAGTCTAAGCCACACCAGGAAAAAGGACAATCATCCTCTCCATCACAAGGCGATTTTTCATCCTCTTCCAAGAAGGGGACACCACCTAAGAAGGATAAACCAACTTGTGCATATTGCAAAAAGTATGGTCATGATGAGCATCGATGCCACACAAAGCAAGTTGATGAGTTAACCAATCTTCTCAAGAAAAACAACATCAACTTGCCATCCGCCTACACAAAGAAGGATTCAACTCCTTCCTCTTCCTCACAATCTAAGGGAAAAGGGCAAGCATTTGTGGCTACAACAGGTTCTTCACAGCAATGGATACTTGACTCGGGTGCCTCATATCACATGGGTTCTACAAAGGAGCAATTTTCTTCATTGGAGCCGTCCAAGGTACCTCACATTTAAATAGGTGATGACACACAAGTAGAGGTTGAAGGGAAAGGTTCAGTTGACATGGATGATGGAACATTTGAGAATGTTCTCTATGTTCCTAACTTGTCTACCAACCTTCTCTCCATCTACCAAATCACTCACTATGGGAATGGGAAAAAGGTTGAGTTTACACCAGATTCAGTTGTGGTAAAGGAACTTGATGATGATGCCTTGGTAGCAGTGGGACAAGTCAATGACAACTCCAGGCTTTATTCATTCTCCCACTTTGTGCCAAGTTCACCTTCTAGGGCCTTGCTTACTCATTCAAATTCAGAAAGTAAGCTATGGCATGAGCGGTTTGGTCACCTCAACTACCGCTATCTTCAACAACTAAGCACTAAAGACATGGTCACAGGTCTACCTCGAATCAGTTTTTCAGAGGGTGTATGTTCAGGTTGTTCCATGGGCAAGCATCCCGAAGAGAAGTTTGATAAAGAGAAAACTTGGAGAGCTTTGGAAGTTCTTCAACTTGTTCACAGTGATGTAGTAGGTCCATTTCCAACACCTTCATTCAGTAAGGCCCGCTATGTTCTTACCTTCATTGATGACTACTCCCGCTTCACTTGGGTCTACTTTCTCATTCATAAGAGTGAAGTATTTGATAGATTTTAGGACTTCAAGACTCGTGTGGAGAAGCAATCAGGGAAAGTGGTCAAGATTCTTCGCACAGATAATGGAAGGGAATATGTGAACAAGAGACTTGAGGATTTTTGTACATTTGAGGGGATTGATCTTCAGCATTCTGTTGCATACACTCCACAACAGAATGAGGTTGCAGAACACAAGAATAGAACTCTCAAAGAAATGGCTAGCTGTATGATACATGCACGTTCTCTTGATCCCGCTTTTTGGGCAGAGGCTATCAATTGTGCCACACACATCCAGAATCGGGTTCCTCACAAAGCTTTGCAAGGTATTACTCCTTTTGAAGCTTGGGCTGGTAGGAAACCGATTGTGCAACATTTCAGAGTCTTTGGGTGTCCAGCATGGGCTCGCATACCTCCACAGAAACGCAAGGCATTGGAACCTCAGAGTCGACCTTGCATATTTGTTGGATATCCTGAGGGTGTTAAGGCATACAGATTGATGGATCCAGAGACACATGAGGTATTCATTGAGAGGAGTGTTCACTTTGAGGAAAGCTCTCCTAGCTTAGCCTCTCTACCTCCTCCACCTTCCTCCATTGTGGATAGTGATGTTAGTGATTCAGATGATGAGACTCCCTCAACTCCGACTCACAGGGTTCCACCTCCACAGGGTCCACTTGCAGTTGAGGAGCCTCGTTCTCCACCTCCACCTAGACCTCGTTGGGCTCGACAGACACTTGAGTCTGCGGGTTCTCTTGTTGGGGTCCTTCAGATACATGGAGAACTTGATCACAACATCAGGATCTTCCACATGCATTCATTGCTACTGCTTCCGATCCACAGACATTTAGGGAACATCAGGGGTTCCTGAGTGGGACCAAGCTATGGAGGAAGAGTATAGTTCCTTGATGAGGAACAACACATGGGATTTAGTCCATCTCCCTAAGGGGAGAAAGATGGTTTGATGTAAGTGGATCTATCGGACCAAGTTTGCAACGGATGGTAGTGTGGATAAGTATAAGGCTCAGCTTGTTGTAAAAGGTTTCTCTCAGGTTGTAGGTGTTGACTATACTGAGACCTTTGCCCCCGTAGCCAAGATGAACTCCATTTGTTTGACACTTGCTATTGCTGCAGCTCATGGTTGGGCTGTACATCAGATGGATGTGAAAAGTGCTTTTCTTCATGGTGATCTTGATGAGGAGATTTATATGGAGCAGCCACAGGGTTTCATCTAGGATACTTCCTTGGTTTGCAGACTAAGGAAATCTCTCTATGGCCTTAAGCAGGCCCCCAGGGCTTGGTACGCCAAGATGGATTCCTTTCTTCTCTCCGCAGGTTTCACTAGGTGTCATTCCGATCCGAATGTTTACATTTTGTGACAGGATGACTCTCACTTGATACTTGTGCTCTATGTTGATGACTTGATCATTACAGGGAGTACTTCATCCATCATTAGCAGGGTCAAATCTGCTTTGCATGACAGATTTTCTATGACTAACTTGGGTCTTTTGCACTACTTTCTCGGGATAGAGATTTCACAGTCACCTTCCGGGATCACACTATCGTAGCCCAAGTATGCTCTTGATCTACTTGCACGCTTTCATATGGCTGATTGTAAGCCTGGGCCGACTCCCTTTCTTTCAGGAGTCAAGCTTGAGACTCAGTGTTCTTCTCCACCAGTTGATGCCACTTTGTATCGTCAGCTTGTGGGTAGTCTCATCTACTTGACTCATACACGCCCTGATATTTCATTTGCAGTTGGCATGGTTTCCCGCTTCATGCAGGCTCCACATGAACTTCATTGGAAAGCCGCCAAACGCATTCTTCATTACATCCAGGGTACACATCACTATGGGATTCACTATGCAGTAGGCACAGGACTTCGCTTGGTTGGTTACACAGACTCCGATTGGGCTGGCAATCTAGTTGATCGTATGTCTACTTCTGGTTACAGTTTTCACCTTGGTTCGGGCCCCATTTGTTGGAAGAGCAAGAAGCAACATGCTATTGCTCTCTCTTCGACTGAGGCTGAGTATCGAGGCGCTGTTAACGCAACGACTGAGACCATTTGGCTCCAGTAGATTCTCACAGAGTTTGGTTTCACCACTCCACGGCCGACAGTTCTACATTGCGACAATCAGAGTGCTATTGCGATCTCGAAGAACCCGGTCCAGCACCAGCAGACCAAACACATCGAGATTCATATGCACTATATCCGAGAGCTCATCCAGGAGTAGGTCATTGATTTGCAGTATTGTCCTACAGTAGAGTAGGTTGCTGACATATTCACCAAACCTTTCACCGAGAGTAAGTTCCAGCAATTGCGAGCTCTCTTGGGGGTGTGGGATGTGTCATTAGGGGGGGTCAGCTGACTTCTCCTTCCTCTCTTATGGGGGGGCCTTTTTCCTCTTTGAGGTTTTGTCCTTCTTCTTTGAGAGTCTTTTGTACATTCATCTCTTTTTTGGGGGGGAGTTTTTTCCCACTGGGTTTTCTCCCTTTCTCCGTTTGTGAGAGATTGCATTGCATTGTTTTGCTTGCATTTGCATGTTGTACATGGGTACCTATCATGGCCTAGTAGCCGGGACCCATCTTGCATTGTTGACTTGAGTCTTCATTCCCCTAAGTTGCACTTAAGGGGGGGTGTTGGTGTAAATAAATATTCATTTTGGATATTATTACACTTACTTAAGTTAACTTAGGATAATGCATCTCTTCGTAGTTTGGATTTGAGACACTTAGGGAAGTGTGTACTTAGGGATAGAGCTTGTAGGAGAAATTCCACCTTTTGTGGTCTTATTTTTCTGTTACACTCCACATTCGGTGGGTCATCCACCTCTTGTGGAATATTATATTATTTCTCCTACCTACCCTTAGTATTTCTTACCTACCCTTGTTTCTCATTGAGCCACATGTCATATTTGTGTGCTCATACATCCATATGGCCTTGCCTATATAAGCAGGCCTCTATTCATTGTATTGGTTAATCCAGTTGATCATTTTTATATTGATGAGAATACAATTTGTTCTTTTCATTCTATTGTCTCTTTTATGCTTTTCATTGTGCCTTGATCTTGGCAAAATCCTACAAGAAGAAGCTTCAAAAACACTTGCAACAGAGAGCTCCAAACATCAACTCCAGACAACTCCAAACATTGTAGAAGGATTTGAAGACATTAAGATAAGGCTCTTAAAGAATCCCATCACACTCCATCAATCATGCAAAATCATGGAGCATCATTCATTCCTAAATCAATGGGCAAAGTATTTGTTTCCCACAAGTTGCAGTTGCACACTACACTGTGTTATCTTTCTCCAACAAAGATAACTCAAGTTACAAAAGCACTCCAATGTAATTGTATGATTTTATAATATTATTCACGATGATATACAATGATTTGGTCAACTGAATTGAAGAATAATTCTTTCATTCACGTTGAGCACTTGAGACTTCCTAAAATTCAGGCGCCCAAAAATTATGAAAAATGCAGTCTCAGTAGAATGGCTATATCTCCCTCGTTTCTCAATGAAATTCAACAATTCAAAAGGATATGGAAACTAGACTTGAAGGGATAAAAACCCTTTTGAGATTTTTTCTCAATTCACAACAAGGAGAGACAATTGATTGACTGAAGATGACTGAGACAAAGATGGCGGGATGAAGGACAACAAGTTCAGTTTTCTCAATGTTTTGTAAACGCCCCCTTCAAAAGTGGATCTTGGATCCACATTGTTAGTGGATTGGATGGGTAGATATGGAATGATAATTCTATAAATATATTGTAATCAATCAAGAAAAGGGGGGGATTAGAAAGGCTTGCTTTAGCCTGAGGAAATAGGATAGACTAGTTTCATTTCCAGCAATGTATTTTCCAAAATTTCTTAGAGTAAATTTGAATTCAAGCAAGTATTTTATTTTCATAAAGTGTGAATTAGTTTAGCCTTTTCAATTCATGCAAGTTTTCCTTAGATTAGTCTTTCCTTTCATGCATTCCTTAGATTAGTCTTTCCTTTCATGCAAGTGTGTCTTAGATTAGCTTTCCTTTCCTATAATTTAGAATAGACTTTCAAATGAGTTTTCTTAATTCTCTATTGAATACAGCCATGGAAATCACCCTGGATTGATAAATTAAATGATGAGGATTACAATGACCCCGTCATGTATTCATCTTATTTGCATAGTTTCACATCCTCCCATATTTTGTACATTCCCTTTCATAGCAGCAAAGGAATAGAAACCCTAAAAGTATTCCTTGACTTTCTTTCACAAGAGTTAGTCAAAGAGAATCACTCCTTTATATGCTTTTGTATTCAAATGTATGAATGAAAGTGAATTTAGGTCCTAATACTACCTGATTCCATTTTCATCCATCACATTTTGGTGAAATCGACTCTTCCTACACTTGCATATTTCTAATTTTGAGTTTAAGATCTAATTTTCAGATTTATATACTTTCATTTCATAGCTTTCTTTAACATAAAAATAAAAAAAGATAGTGTTTTATGCATGTTGTGTGTTTGCATACTTTAGATCGTTTAATTTCAATAGTTAGCATTTCTTTTCAAAATGTCAAATTACTCTTTGCAAGACTATTGTGCATTTGATAATCCATTTTCTTATGATGAATATCCTTTTAAAGAAGTATATAGTAGAGAAGAACTTGAGGAGGCTCTTGGTGATTTCCTTTATCTTAAGTCTTGTAAACCATCCTTTTTCCAAAGGTTAATCAACATAATGCGTAAGCCATTTAGTAGTGATGACCTTGAGATGTTGGATGAAGCTCATGATGACTTCATCCTTACCTCTAAATCATCCTCTAAATCTCCAAAAACTCACAAGGATATTGTCATGCATGATAATTTGCTTTATGAACCTTTACCTTCTATCAATCCTATTTATGAAGCTTTTGCGATAAAAGAAGTTGATGTGGTTGAAAATCCTCTTTATAAAGCCTTACCTTCTATAAATGAGGCCCTAATGAACCATGATAATCCCTCTCCTAAATCTTCTCTTGTTCATGAGGATACTTTGGTGCAAGAAGAGATTATTAACACTTCTTCTACAACTCTTCCTCTTAAGGATGAAGTTTTGAAAATTGATGTTGATATTTCTCCTAAAATATATCTCTCATAAGAATATCCTAGAGGAAGAGGATGATATCATAAACACATTCCTTAATGTTACTTTACCTTCCATACATGGTACCTCTCATAGAGAATTAGTGTTGATGGACATTGATTTACCCTCTCCCAAATTTGGTCCTACTAGTGAGGGCACATTGGTGCAAGAAGAGGTTATGAGAACTTCTTTCAAAACTCTCCCTTCTAAGGATGAAGATTTGAAGAATGATGTTTATCCTAAAATTTTCCTCCCCCATGAGGATTATTTGGTGAAAGTGGATGATATTGTAGCTACAATTCCTATTGATACCATATCTTCTTTTCATTTCAATGTATTTTCCACTATAGATGAAACATTAACGAGTTATGTTTTTCCTTCTCCTAAAGCTTGTCTTACCCATAAAGATACTTTGGCGCAAGAGGATGAAATCATTAGAAAATTCCTTAATTCTCTCCCTTCTAAATATGTATCCTTGGAGAACAAAGAGCTTAATCAAGTTAATACCATTCATGTTTCTAGTTATGAGAAGCCTAAACCCAAGGAACCTCCCAATATCCTAAAAGTTAGAAAAAATACATATGTGAGAGGTTCTATGGAAAGACAACTAGAAAAAAAATATGGTTCTGAAATACATCAAACATTTAATGCTTGTGTCAAAAAGAAATATCTCATTTTTCTTCTCACTTCACTTCCTTTCCCCCCTCATCCTAAGAAAAATGTTGATAAGGGACCTAATCTTGTTGATAAAGTCCATGATATCTTAGCTAAGATTTCCATTTGGAACTTGATTCAAAATTTCCCTTCATAGCAAAGGTTGATCCAAGAAGCCTTTCATGAAGTGATTCCTCATCCTTCTTCTAAACTAAATGATATTAAATTCTCACAAGATCAATTGCCTTTCATAGAGGTTAAAAATATAGATGATCTCCTTATGAATACTCCTCGCATTTATGAAAAAAAGACAAGAGGTACCTTAATTGATAATGGGTTGGCAATTAACATTTGTTGTGTTGACTTATTAGACAAGAGGAAATTGGGATCATTATTCTATTCAGCCCAACCCTCTTTGTGTTTGTGGCTTTGATAGTATTCCTAGAGAGTCACTTGGTATAGTCATATTACCTATCAAAGTAGGACTTGTGACTTTACCTACTCCTATTCAAGTCATGCCCAACCATCTTAATTATAAACTTCTTCTAGGTAGACAGTGGATTCATGCTATGAAAAAAATATCTTCTACTCTTCATCACACAATCAAATTCATATATAACAAATAACTTCACACAATCTAGGTTGATCCTAATCCTTATGATTTTGTTCATGATGAACTAGGATGCATTTCTTCCTTTAATACCATGATTCCTTCAAGAACATAATGTTAGTCAGTTCAGATAACCGAAAGACAACTGAGAGGGGAGGGGGGGGGGGGTGAATCAATTGTCACAGATTACCGGAAGCATTAGCAATGTAAAATTTAATACCAGAATAGCAGTTGTGTACGCGAAAAGTGGGTCGATGAAACTCAAAATGTGAAAATGTGGTCTCAAAGAGGCTTGTTCACACACCCACGGGACTTCTTGGTGCAAGCTATGGAGTCATGAAGAATGACTCAAATTCCCAAAGTTGGTTCCATGGTTCTCTATCTCACAAGGTCCCTCAAGCCAATGCCTTTGCTCTTAGATCATTGAGAAAAGTGGCTTAGGGATGACAAATGCAAGAACGAGGGATGCTTTAGATTAATTTTACCATGAAATACATCCTATCTATGCATGATTCTACAAATGAAGTAAACTAGATTATAAGATGACAAGGTTAGTAGCAATACTATCCTAACATGATATAATAGTTAATGATCTAAGCTAATGATGAAGGAAATACTCTAAAATGCTTATTAGATTAATTCCTATTACAAAGAGAAGCTAGATGTATTGATAAATTTGAGCATAAATGAGATACTAAAAGATTGCATGGATCCTTAAAATGGAGGAATGAGAGCTCTATTTATAGTGAAAATAGGGCAATGGATGGTCACGATTGAAGAAGTTAATCAAGGGTTAGGATTGAAAGTTATCAATCCATGTTTACAATTTTCACCAATGAAATGGTGACAATTGTCAACATAAGACTACTTGAGAGGAGATGAAAGGAGCATTAAATGCTTGAGAAGACCTCATGGTTACCCTAGGAGGTAAGAGTTAAGGTTAGGTTAGGGTTATCCAATGGATAGAGCTTTTATTCAAAGGATAAACTCTTGTGCAAAGGTTAAAGGGATAACCATGGTCAAAGCAATGAATGCTTGATGAGACACCTGGGTTAGATGAGGGTTGAGTTAGGCAAAAAGTCTCTAACCATGCCACTAAGGGTTAGTTAACCATTAATGGTTTGGAAGACTTTGGGGACAAATTTGTAAGAGTCCTTCCACATTTGGGGGTATTCAACAAGTTAGCTTGTTGAATGGATAAAGGCTTTAATGCTGTTAGAAAACTTTACTCCAAATTTGAGAAGTGACCTCCTCAAATTTAGGGAAAATGGATAATAAATGGATTTAGGTTAATTGATTAGGATTAGATGGATTCTAGAAGAAATTAGGAACAGGGTTAGGATGCAAGTGGGAGATGTAGGAAAATGCAAGTGGATGAGGGATAATAGGATTAATTAAAATAAGTTGCTTTATTTCAATTTGGTTGCAAGTTGGGAATTTAAATAAATTAGATTTATTCAATTTGGGGTAAACTATTAATTAAATGTAAATTTAATTAAAAGTAAGAAGAAGGGATTTAATTAAATAAAATGATTTATTTAATTAAATGATGTAAAAGGCTTAAGTGAATTTAACTAAATAAATTGAATAATTTATTTAATTTAAATAGAAGAATGTGGGTGATTTAATTAAATTAGATTTAACTAAATAGAGGAATGAGAATAAAATGAACATTGAATATTCATTTAGGAATATGGTCATTTTTATACGTCTACATTTTGCCCCTCTTTGAAGTGACGTATGTGCACATGTTGATTCAAAGAAAAATGATGTGTCGTCATGATTTGGTTATGATCAGTGTGATGTCATGTCGAGATTTTTATGTCATGCCCCAGATTTGACAATCGATGCCCCAAATTTGATAACCGATGCTGATAATGCCCCCTCGGGAGATGAATCAAAATTTTTGAACATTTGATTTGATTTAGATAAATTTGATAAATTTCAGTGCATTGTGAAATTTTTGGCTATGTTGAATGCAGTTATTTGATTCATCTCCCGATAATGATGTTTGGTAGGGTTATATGAGACACCACGAGCAATTTACGCGTTCTTCCACATAACCCTAATTTTGATTTAACCTATAAAAGGGAAAAAGTGATCTCTCTTTTTGTCTCATTTGTGCTTGTTGGCTTTAGAGAAAGTGACACTTGGAGAAAAGTCAACATGCTAGTTCCTTATGTTTCTCATCGATTCGAGTGCGTGCGGAGGTATTGGAGGCCCGTCATTTATGGACCATCGGTAAGTCAGCCGTTTTGACCCCTTTTGGATCTTTTATTTTGTTGTTTTTGATCTTGTTTTCAATTTTGTCACGCAGATTAATCGGTTTAGCGTGTCGAGGTCAAAGTGTAGCGCATACGATAGGTTTCGTAGCGCGTAGGGTTTAATAAATACGGTAGCGTCCGAAAAGATTAGGATCGCGCAATGGTAGGTTAGGGTAGCGCTTAGGGTTGGGTTAGCGCACTAGGATCATAGGGTAGCGCATAGGAGATACTTAGTGCATAGGGTTCTTAGGGGGTCGCATGGGTAGGCATAGGTAGTGCGTAGGTATACCCTAGAGCATAGGAGTAGGTTTGTAGCGCCAGACCAGGATAAGATAGTGCATAGGGTATTTTAGCACCTAGGGTAGTTAAAGTGATGCAGAAATAGGAAAGGGTAGCGCATAGATGCTGGTTAGCGCATAGGGTGAATGGTGTAGCGCACTGAGAGGACAAGGTATCACATACCCAATAGTTTAGCGCATAGATAAGAGTGTTTAGCGCATAGGGGAAATTTTTTGGTAAAGTGTGATTTTTGGATGAAGAAAATTGGTAGGTTGATGCCAGTTTTTGCCGAGATGGGTGTGAATTGTCAGTCTGCGTGCCTGTTGTCGTTGTTTTGATAAGTTGTCTAATAAGAGTTCTGATATAACTTGATTTGATTTGAATTGTATTGTTTCAAGTTGATATATCTATGTAGCTTGAGTTGTTTTACAAGCTGATATGGTTTGTGGAACTTGAGTTGTGTTACAAGTTGATATGAATGTGAAACTTGAGTTGTGTTACAAGTTGATTTGATTGTGGAACTTGAGTTGTGTTACAAGCTGATTTGATTGTGGAACTTGAGTTGTGTTACAAGCTGATATGATTTGATATGAAAATGGATTGATATGATGTGGAACTTGATTATATTTTCAAAGTTTCAAGTTGATATGAATGTTTATTTTGATATGAAGTGTTTTGATGAGGAAACTGATATTGGACTTGTTTTGCTTTGTGATAGGAGCGCATTGGAGTGGTTCAGTCGTGAGAGCGATTTCCAAGACTATGGTCATTGATACCATGATTAACACAGGCTAACAGGGATATTATTGAGAGGTGTGGCCTATCCTCTTTGTTAGAGATGCCTCGGTTTATCGTTAACCGGGGATTATTGACAATGTTGGCTGAGAGGTGGCATAGTGATACGAACACTTTTCATTTGGCGACAGGCGAGATCACAGTGATGCTTGTGCTACCGTATTCTATGGATTCCTGTGGTAGGGGCATTGTTACCCTATGAGCAGACTAAGGAGGGTGGGACAGAGGCACTTCTTCGGATTCTTCAGGATGATACAGTTTGTGGATACGAGATCAACTGGCAAGATTTTTTAGATTTGGATTACACACCTCTACCATTAGTGTTGGCAGGTTTCATAGGTGGTTTCTTGTGTCCTGACCGGAGGTCGAAGGGACTGACAGTAGGATGGGGGTGGTCCTGGAGGACATGGTGACACATGGTCACCGCTTTGCATGGGGGTCAGCTATGTTGGCCCACTTATATAGGGATCTGCATCAGGTGGTGTACTTGGGTTATGGCAGTTTATCAGCTAGTGACACTGCTATAGGTATGGGCATGGGAGCATATTCCCGCAGCCAGGCCACTGGCGGACAAAGATAGGCCTGTTGGGTGTGCTTATGCATATGGATATTGAGGGATAGTTGTCCAGCGTAAGCTAGACAAACTAGAGCACTAGAGGAGAGTTTTGGATGATATCGATACGGTCATTTGGCGATCATATACAGGTTGCGAGGTATGGGCAGAGGACGGGATGGAGATGCCCTATGTATACATGTCCAGGTATCTTATAGGGCGAACGCCCTCTGTTATTGAGAGATTTTTTCATAGCTGGGTGTTGCGGCAGTATGGTCGACAGTAGGGGATACCATAGGGAGCATGTTTATATGCTTGATAGAGACAGGATGTTCCAGAGTGGGGATCCACTATTGATAGCGCGATGACCATTGAGGAGTTCTTTCACTTAGCTGGCTAGATATGGGACTATGCCCCTGAGATAGTGGATGCAGGGATGACTAATGAGTTTGCAACACTTTTTGCAGTGCATGCAGTGGTCAGGATATCAGATCCAGCGGAGATGATTCCCATTTTTGATGATGATGAGGATGATCAGCTTGAGAGACTAGGGAGATGTGGAGAGGCTGGTGAGGAGGTGGATGAGGGAGGTGGTGATGGTGGAGGAGGCAATGGAGGAGATGGTGGAGGAGGTGGCCGAGGTCGATGAGGGGATAGGGGGATATTGGAGCAAGGGAGGAGAGGAGATAGGGGTGGAGATGGTGGTGACAGGGGGATACGGGTCGAGAGAGTAGTGCGGTGGGCTGTGGTGGATAGAGGGAGAGGAGGTTTGGTGATTGGAGCTAGGGGTGAGGAGAGGGTTGGAGAGGTGATAGCGGTGGTGGGAGGGCATGATGATTTTAGACGACTGACCCAGAGGAGGAGGTCAGATGTTTTACCTCCACCAACATCGAGGACAGGTAGAGGGACAGGGGGTACCCCTTGATAGGTACCCTTGCAAATGCGGATTTCGACACATCTGGAGGACACGCAGATTAGATCTCTACAGTTGTTAGTGCAGTAGTTATAGACTCAGTTGTTGGCACATCAACGTCAGATTATTCAGCTAACCACAAAGCGGGATACAGAGATAGAGCGTCAGGGTCAAGTAGAGGAGCTCGCAACGAGTTTACAGAGAGCGACAATAGGTGGCCCGATGAGAGACACCTTGAGAGAGCTGGCTTTGAGAGATAAGGAGGCAGAGTACTATTAGAGACATTATGAGGATGCGGTGCCTAGGGAGCATTGAGTGCAAAGTTTCACAACATCCAGATCTAGTCGATCTCGAGAGACTGGGTCGAGGACAGAGAGAAGAGGCATGACAAAGCCTCCTAGACATGATCCAGGTGCTGGGACATCTGCAGCGAGACCGTCTCCTTCAGGAGATAGTCATACTTGAGAGACATTGTCTCCATTGTATTTTGATCATTTTATTGTATTTGGCACAAACATGACATATGTTGTACATTGATCATTTTTTAGATATATATGACACCATTTTCTTTGATCCTTATGTGATGTGTTATGGATTATGCTTTCTATATGATTTTGTTGTTTCTATGATGATGCAATGCTTAGATAGATGCATGTGATTTGATATGTGATGAATATAATGTGATAATGCATAATGTTTATGAGATGTATCTTGAAAATGAGATGTATGATAATGATATGTTGTGAGATGTATTTTGAAAATGAGATGCATGATATGATATGCTGTGAGATGTATCTTGAAAATGAGATGTATGATATGATATGTTGTGAGATGTATTTTGAAAATGAGATTTATGATAATGATATGCTGTGGGATGTATCTTGAAAATGAGATGTATGATATGATATGATGTGGGATGTATCTTGAAAATGAGATGCATGATAATGATATGTTGTGGTATGTATCTTGAAAATGAGATGTATGATATGATATGTTGTGGGATGTATATTGAAAATGAGATGTATGATATGAGGATATTAATGCAAGATTAAAATGATATGCAACTAATTGATTTGATATGCAACTAATTGTTTTGATATGCAACTAATTGATTTGAGCATCCTCATTCTGCATTGGTCATCTCTGTATAGCCACATGTTTTTGCTTTCTTTGTAGGTATCATAATTGAGAATTGATTTGTTTGGGATATGTTGAAAATTTATACAAGCATAATTGTATAATTGAACCATAATGACCTGAGAAAAATTTACATGATTTTTTATTTTGCAAGATAGCACAAGCGTCAAGGTATAATAGAACCAAGATGACCTGAGTGTGGATTGCGTAGAAACAAACAAGATTAAACCATTTTTATGCGCAAAGTGGAATCATGTCTTCAGTGATATGTTGTGAATCACGTCTCGAGACAAGTATTTGCACAGTACAAGTGATCGCCTCACAGACAGAAAACTAAGTATTGGAGTCCCCACGACTTTCTCTAGCATGAAGCATTGTTGAGAAAATGTAGAGGATCCAATAAGTCAAAAAGTTTAAGTGCAAAATAGTCAAAACTTCATGCAAGATGCAAACATTTGATACTTTAGAAAATCATCCATCATATTTTGTGAATCCCGTTAAGTGATCAATGTGTGGTTTTGTGATTGTTTGAGTTTTGTTTGTTGGACATGATGTTCTGAGTTTGCGACAAGTTTTTGACGTCTTGAATGTGCTACAATTTCTGATTGATACTGCCCCTAGCTAAATGGTCCTCTTAATGTGGATATGTACAGTGATTACCAAGCCATGGTGAGATGTGGTGAAAGAATATGCAGATAAACCAGGATAGTGACTATGCTAAGTACGTCCTAGATGGTTATTGTGATAAAAATGTCGGGCGATGGCCAATAGTGCTTACTGTGGATATAATGGTATGATATAGATAGAGGAGTTGTCCTCTCACAATAGCACCTGTTGCTAGGTTTTCACTAGTTGCTTTTATTGTACCTCTTTATTTGCTTTTTCTTGATTTTTGATTTTTTGGTTTTTAATTTTTTGACTTTTTTCGTGCATTAGATTGCTCAAGTGAAGTATTTCTTCAGATGGATGTTATTAGTTGGTTCGTCGAGCACATCTCCTTTGGAAGTTGTTAGCTGATAAGAGCCTGATCCATAGGTTGATATGATGACATAGGGACCTAACCAGTTAGGTTCAAATTTCCCTTTCTTTTCCCAATCTTGCTGATTTCTAGGATTTTCCTTGAGTACTAGGTCACCAATTTTAAAAATTCTGGGAATGACCTTGTGGTTGTAGCTTCTATACATGCATTGCTAATATGCTTTGAGATGAGTGTAGGCATGTTTGCGTCTTTCATCTAGCAGTTCTAGCTCTTGCAGTCGGTTAACTCGATACTCTTCATTTGGAATTAGGCCTTTCAAAGAGACTCTGAGATATGGAATTTCTACCTCTAATAGTAAGATTGCTTCTAATTCATATACCAATGAATATGGTGTAGCTTCCGTAGGCGTACGGATGCTAGTTTTGTATGCCCAAAGTGCTGGATTGAGTTGTACATGCCAATCTTTGCCTACATCATTCACTGTTTTCTTTAAGATTTTCAATATTGTTTTGTTGGATGCTTATGCCTGACCATTCTCCTGTGGGTAGTAAGGTGTAGAGAAACGTTGTTGGATTTTGAATTTTTCACATTGTTCTTGCACATCTTGGTTTTTGAAAGGTCATCCATTATCTGTGATGATGGAACTTGGAATGCCATATCTGCATATCGGATAATTAAGGATAAAAGAGGCTATCTATTTTCCAGTTACTGTGGTCATGGGGACCACTTCAATCCACTTGGTAAAGTATTTTGTTGCAGTTATAATGAACTTGTGTCCATTTGAAGATGAAGGATGAATTTTTCCGACCAAGTCCAGTCCCCACTGGCAAAAGGGCCAGGATGTTGTGAATGGCTACAGTTCTTGTGCTGGTGCATGTATAAGATTGCCATGGATTTGGCATTTAGGACACTTCTTTGCAAAGTGATAAGAGTCTTTTTCCATTGTCGGCCAGTAATATCCCATTCTTAGAAGTTTTTTAGCAAGAGTAGGACCACTTGAATGTGTGCCACATATACCTTCGTGAAGCTCTTGTAAAGCGGAATCAGATTAATTATGATCAAGGCAACGAAGAAGAGTATTATCTAGACCTCAACGGTACAAAGTATCAGCAGTGAAAGTATAACAGGCGGCTTGCCGGATAAAGCTGTGTGTTTGGTTTCGGGATAGGTCAATGGGTAGGATATTGTTCTTAAGATAGTCATATATCGGTCCATATAATGGAGAGTCCGAACCGGTCAAGGCATAGATAACATGGGAATCAGAATGGTTATAGGCTGGGGAGAATAGTTGCTCTACCAGAAACTCATAACGATCATGTTGCTCTAGAATTTGCAGTAGTGAAGCGATAGTAGCCATTGCATCGACTGCTCTGTTATCCAACCTTGGTATTTTCTTGAAGGTGATGTGTACAAAATATTATTTAAAATCATCCACCATTCGCTTGTATGGTAGCAGATTGTCGTCCTTCATCTGGTAGTCATTGTTGATTTGATTGATGACTAGTTGTGATTCTCCGTAGACTTTTAATTCCGTGATTCTCCATTCCATGGCCATTTTGATGCCTATAACCAGTGCCTCATATTCACCAATGTTATTTGTGCATGGAAACATAAGCCTATATGATCATGGTATAGTGTGCCGTTCAGGAGTGATGAACAAAATGCCAACACCTGAGCCAAGTTGAGTATAGGATCCATCAAAGTATAGGGTCCATTGTTTGGTGGAGATAGAAAGAATGTATCTGTCTGGAAATTTGATCTCCATAGGTTGTTTTCTAGGTAGTGGTGCTTCCGCCAGTTGATCTGCAATTGCTTGTCCTTTGATAGCTCGTCGCTCTGTGTAGTGGATATCAAATTCACTGAGAATCATGACCCATTTAGCCAATCTGCTTGTAAGAGCTGCCTTGCTGAGTAGATATTTGAGAGGATCAATTTTTGCCACTAGCTTAATTGTGTAAGCTAGCATGTAGTGTTGGAACTTTTGAGAGGCAAATACTACTGTTAGACAAGCCTTCTCAATGAATGTATAGTTGAGTTTATATACGTTCAATGTCATGCTGATGTAATATATAGCTCATTCCTTGCCATGTTGATCCTCTTGTGCTAACAATGCCCCTAGTGATATATCTGTTATTGAAATGTAGAGAATGAGTGGCTTTCCTACTATTGGTGGTACTAGAACTAGTGGGTTCATTAGATACTACTTGATTTGATAAAATGATTCTGCACATTTGGCTTCCCATCTGAATGGTACATTTTTATGTAGCAAATGATTGAACGAGAGACTTTTATCTACTAATTAAGTGATGAATCGCCTGATTGATTGGAGTTGTCCTTGTAGAGATCTAAGATGGCTGATGTTCTTTGGTTGTGGCATCTCCATAATGGCTTGTACCTTTGCTGGATCCACTTCAATACCCTTAGCTAAAACTATGTAGCCTAGTAATTTGCCTAAGGTAACCCCGAAGGCACACTTCTTAGGGTTGAGCCTGACTTGGAATTTTTCCAATATGTCAAAAATCTTTTCTAAGATGCTTAAATGTTCTGCTCTGGTGAATGATTTAGCTAGTAAATCATCCACATAGTCTTCCATGAAGGTATGCATCATGTCATGAAAGATTGTTGTCATTGCTCGTTGATAAGTTGCTCCTGCATTCTTTAAGCCAAAAGGCATGACATTCCAACAATATGTTCCCCAAGGACAGGTAAATGATGTTCTATCTTGATCCTCCAGGGCTATCTTGATTTGATTATAGCCTAAAAAACCGTCCATTAGTGATAGCATTGCATGACTTGCTGTGAGGTCTACAATTATGTCGATACTGGGTAAAGGAAAGTCATCTTTGGGACAGGCTTTGTTGACATCTCTAAAATCAGTGCATATTTAGATACTGCCATCTAGTTTTGATATTGGTACAATGTTGGAAATCCATTTAGCATTGTCAATAGGTCAAATGAATCCGACATCTAATAGTTTCTTTAGCTCAGTTTTAACCATGAGTGCCATGTGTGGATTCATCTTTCGCAGTTTTTGCTTGACTGGCTTAGCTCCTAGAGTAATGGATAAGTAATGCATAATTAATTATGGATCAATCTCGGACATATCTGCATATGACCAAGCAAAGTTGATTTGCTTTTCTTTAAAAAATTTGATAAATTCTGATGTTTCTTCCTCTGTCAAAGATTCTGCCAGGTGTATATTTTTGGCTGCTTCTGTAGTACTAATGTTGATTGATTGAGTGGGTTCAATCAATATGGGTGATCACTCATGATAATGCTCAGGAAGAGTGTCAAGTCTCCCATCTTTAGGTGCCTTACAAAGGTTTTCACCCTCAGATGCATCCTTTATTTTTACTTTTTTGTGATCTATTGCTACGATTGACTGGTTTTTAGCAATATATCTTTTATTTTGTTCATTTTTGTGACTGAGAGACTTGGCACTCCCCTGATTGCAGATGTCATTACTTTGTTCACTGGTAGAATCTGTTTCCAGGATAACAGTACACAAGTAATGGATAATGGATTCATCATCTGGGAAAATTGGTATATCATGAGTTTCAGGTTCGTCCCAGTCTATAAGGTTAGGAAAGATAAGTGGTAAGGAGTCATTCGGTGGATCAAGTTCAACTGCTATAAGTGTCAGGATGGAGGTACCATCGTGGTTGTCTTGGGTGTTAAAGAAGTTAAGTATTTCGTCGAGGTCTTCGATGGTATCATCTTCCGTATAGACTTGCTCATAATGTCACTGCTCATTTTCCTTGGCGTCATAGATATTTTGTGGACCAAATTCAAGTGGTCTAGATTTCGTGCTATGTTCTTCTTGAGAGATGGTGTATGACTGTCATTTGCACCAATATCTTCAGTAACATTAGAACAGCTGCCCCATTCATATTCATTTGAATCAGTCTCAAAGGTAGTATCCCAGATTCTGGTAGTGCTATGGACTGGTATGTTGTAGTGTGAGAACAGGTTTTTGATGATTGATACAAGTTTGATAGTTTTATCTGATTTTGTGTCAGATCTAGTTTCCAATCTTTGAATTTTCTCATATATAGTCTCTCCTTGGGGAGGAATGATGTTACTAAAAGATGATTCTTCTTTGTTGGATATTGGTTCTTGAATATGATGTGCTTTTGCAGTAGATGTTTCCTTCTTTTGATTGATAGGTTGCCTTTGATATTGCTTTTGTTCTTGATTTTCACATTCTTTACGTATTGTCTCAGTTGACTCAAATAGTGCCTCCTGCCAGGAGTCTTCCTTGTATTTCTTCTTTTCTTTCCACTAAGGTTTTTGGTATTTGCGTGGTGTCTTCTTTGGTAGTAGAGTGACTTCATAGCCCAATCCTTGTTTGTCTTTACTGAATTGTGAAGGAGGATCTAACGGTTCAGTGATGCCTTCCTGATGTTTACCAATGGGTCCTTTGCC
Source organism: Cryptomeria japonica (assembly GCF_030272615.1). Classification (NCBI taxonomy): domain Eukaryota; kingdom Viridiplantae; phylum Streptophyta; class Pinopsida; order Cupressales; family Cupressaceae; genus Cryptomeria; species Cryptomeria japonica. The sequence goes on along the minus strand of NC_081414.1, from coordinate 410,542,559 downwards.
ATTATATCCCATTTGTTGCATGATTAAGTAGCCTTTTCCATACAGGTGTGTTGGTATATCCACCTCCATAGTAGCCACTTTGTCTTCTTCCTCATCCTTGTATAGCCAACTAAGGATGTCTTTCTCCTCTGATTCATGTGCTAGAGTGCCTAGTTGTATAAATGTGTTATCAAACTTGGTGATGGGCTTGTTTGCTTGACGTGTTGATGTTGTAGGTAATCCATGAGATTTAGGTGATGCTGGTAAGTTGGCCAAACATATAGGTTCCAAAGAGTACTCTCCCATGCCTTTCTCTTTGATTTTCATTTTCTGCTTGAAATCCATAGATAGTGATGTAGACTTTTTTTGCTGAAGATCTAGTTTGAGTAACTTTGTTTTTCTCTATTATGTGGAACCAAGCTATCTTGGGCTGCCCCCATAGCATTACAATGTTGAAATGGATTATTATCTATTGATATAGAAATTTCCTACCCATTGTAGGGGAACTTAACACACTGATGATACGTAGAAGATACTGCTTGCATTTCATGTATCCAAGGTCGACCCAATAAGATATTGTATGTGAGGTCTATGTCTAAGACTTGGCACATAGTGTCCTTTTGTATTGGTCCTACTTGAATTGGCAACATTATTGTTCCTTTGGATGATCTCTCTTCATCATCATAGGCTTTGATAGTGATCTTTTTATGTGGATCAATAGATTGCTCAGAGAAGCCCAATGCACAGATAAGTTTTAAGGTACAAATATTGAGTCCATCTCCTCCGTCTATTAATACTCTTTTGACTCGATGCTTGTAGACCAAGACTTCAATGTGGAGTGGAGTATTGTGTGGATGGCTTAATGAGATATTGTCATGCTCAGAAAAAGTGAGGTTATGAGGCCCTGTCATATGAGCTACCATGGCTTGGAATTTGTCAGCATCCAGATCTTGAGGTACATTTGTTTCCAATAACGCTTGTTCCAAGATGTCTTTGTGTTTTGGTGAAAGTTTCAACAACTCCAATATAGATATTTGAGCAGGAGTTTTGCGCAGTTGACTAACTAGATCATATTGAATTTTGGGTACAGTGTTTGTTGTTGACATATGCCCCTGCAAGACATATTTTTGAGCTCTGGTTGTTATGTTGACAGATTCATGTTCACGCTGTTAAATTCTGTGAGAAACAAGAATTGAGCCAGGATCTGATGTCAGTCATAGATCACATGCAACTCCAAGCAACAGATGATCGAAGATCAAAATAGCTGAATGAAGATAAATCTGATATGAGAGAAAAATAGAGATAAAGAAGAGAATTTAGAGAAGACTCTCACCGAGCTATCACTTCCCTTGTGAAGGTGAGAGTATATTGCTTATTATATAGAAAAATAATAGCATATACAACCAAGAGGTGCATTAACTCCCACCTCCATAAAAAGTGGGAGGTTTTACCTACTACCCCATAAAAGGTGGGAGGTTTTTACCTACTTGGTAAATGCCAAAACATGTGGCATAACCTCCTTACATGAAAACAAAAAAGGAGTTATAAGAGGTGGCACATAAGGCCAAAAGAGGGTGAGAAACCCAACTACCCCATAACCCACTTAGGAAATGACAAAATAGTGGTTATGAGAGGTGGCACAACAAGCCAAAAGAGGGTGTGTAACTCAACTACCCATGTGAGGTGGAGAGTTGCACATGTAGCTAATGTATTTCGCCACGTGTCCTCATATTAACCACACCTAATAACCTAAGCAAGCTTAATAATATATGTGTAGGAAAAATAAATACCCCCTAACATAAGGAAAATAAAAAAACCTACACTAACACCCCCCCTTAAGCGTAGCTTAGGTGGGTGAAAAGATGGGTCCCGGCAAATGAGGCCATGTTAGGTACCCATGCACATAAATATCCCCCCCAAAAGAAGAAGCCCCCCATAAGAGGAATAGACCCCCCCTAAATAGAGAGAGAAAGAATGAAGGACTAAGAAGCCCCTCCTAAAGTAAACACCTTTTGCATCCCAAGCAAAGATCGCAAATGAAGGAACTTGCTTTCAGTGAAAGGTTTGGTGAAGATGTCCGCAGTTTGCTCCGATGTAGAACAATACTTAAGATCAATGATGCCTTCCTGAATGAGCTCCCGAATATAGTGCATATGTATCTCAATGTGTTTCGTCCTCTGATGATGAACTGGATTTTTTGAGATCTGTGTAGCACTCTGATTATCACAAAAGATGATGGTAGGCTTTCTAACTGGAATACCAAACTCAGTAAGAATATTTTGAAGCCAAATAGCCTCAGTGGTGGCATTGAATGCCCCTCGATACTCGGCCTCTGTCGATGAAAGAGCAATTGCAGACTGCTTCTTGCTCGACCAACAAACTGGACCAGAACCAAGTGAGAAGAAATACCCAGAAGTAGACTTGCGATCCTGAGAATCACCTGCCCAATCTGAATCCGTATATCCTACCAAGTCAATATCCACACCTACTACATACTGAATTTCATAATTGTGAGTACCCTGAATGTAGTGGAGGATTCGCTTAGCTGCTTTCCAATGCAACTCATGTGGCTCCTGCATGAATCTAGAGACCATGCCCACATCATAAGAAATGTCGGGTCTCGTATGAGTCAAATAAATGAGGCTTCCAACAAGCTGTCGATATAAAGTGCCATCAACCAAGGGTGAAGAGCACTTAGCCTCAAGTTTGACCCCTGACAAAAATGGAGTAGGTGCAGGCTTACAATCAGCCATGTGAAATCTAGAGAGCATATCAAGTGCATACTTGGGTTGTCCAAGGAAGATTCCTGAAGATGATTGAGTGATCTCAATTCCCAAGAAGTAATGCAGAAGACCCAAGTCTAACATCAAAAATCTATCATGTAGAGCAATTTTCACTGCTTTGATGGTGGATGAGTGACTCCCTGTGAGTAACAAGTCATCAACATAGAGAACCAGAAATGTGAGAGTTTCATCCTGTTGCAGAATGTATACGTTCGGATCAGAATGGCACCGAGTGAAACCAACTGTCAAAAGAAATGAGTCCATCTTGGCATACCAAGCTCGAGGAGCCTGTTTGAGGCCATAGAGAGACTTTCGAAGTTGACACACAAGTGAAGGATCCTGAACAAACCCCTGTGGTTGCTCCATGTAGATTTCCTCCTGAAGGTCACCATGAAGAAATGCACTCTTCACATCCATCTGATGAACTTCCCAGCGATGGGCTGCAGCTATAGCAAGAACAAGTCGGATGGAATTCATCTTAGCAACTGGAGCAAAAGTCTCAGAGTAATCAACCCCTGGAACTTGGGAAAAACCTTTTGCTACCAAGCGAGCCTTATACTTATCAACCGACCCATCCGCTGCAAATTTTGTTCGATAGATCCACTTGCATCGAACAAGTTTCCTTCCCTTAGGAAGAGGAACTAAATCCCATGTGTGATTCCTTTCCAAGGAATTGAACTCTTCTTGCATTGCAGCATCCCACTCAGGAACACCTGAAGCTTCTCGAAAGGACTGTGGATCAGAAGCTGAAGCAATGAAGAGATGTGGAGCTTGCTGAAATTGTGACCTTGTTCTTCTAGTATCTAATGGATCACCAAGCCAATCTCCTGCTGACTCAAATGTTTGTCGAGCCCAAAGAGGCACTGAGGCTGGAGAGTCTGGGGGAGAATCATCAGCCTCTGAATGATGACTATGAGAGGAATGTGAATCCTCATCATCACTGTCACCATCTGAAGTAGAGGAAGAAGACTCCTCATCAAGATTAGGAGGATTAAGATCCTCTGAAGAACTGTCATCATAATGCAATTTCTCCAATGTGATAGTGGATGGAGAAGTGGTATGAGAAGAACTAGACGAACTCTCCTCAAAACGAACACTCCTCTCAATGAACAACTCATGAGTAGTGGGATGGAGAAGCCTATACCCTTTGACATCATCTGGATATCCAACAAATATGCAAGGCTTACTCTGCGGATCCATAGCCTTGCGTTTTTCAGCTGGAATGTGGGCCCATGCAAGAGAACCAAACACTCTAAAGTGTTTAACTGTGGGTTTTCGACCAGTCCAAGCTTGAAAGGGAGTTACCCCCTTCACAGCTTTATGAGGAACTCGATTTTGGATGTAACAAGCACAGTTGATGGCCTCTGCCCAATACGGAGGTGCCAAAGACTTAGAGTGAATCATACAATTAGCCATCTCCTTCAAGGAACTATTCTTTCGTTCTGCTACACCATTTTGTTGAGGACTGTATGGAACTGTGTGCTGCATGTTGATACCTTCTGAAGCACAAAACTGTTCAAACTGATTATTAACATATTCACCCCCATTATCTGTACGCAGAATCTTGATGAACTTCCCAGATTGTTTCTCTGCAAAAGCTTTGAAATCTAGAAAATTTTCAAAGACTTCAGACTTTTGTTTGAGAAAGTAAACCCATGTATATCTGGAAAAGTCATCAATAAATGTCAAGACATATCTAGCCTTGCTGAAAGATGGTTGTGGAAATGGTCCTGCCAAGTCACTACGTACCAACTCCAATAGTTGTGTAGCTCTCCAAGCTTTACCTTTATCATACTTCTCCTCTGGATGCTTACCAAGAATGCACCCCTGGCAAACTCCATCAGAAAATCGAATAGAAGGCAACCCTGAAACCATTTCTTGTTGACTGAGTTGTTGCAAGTAACGGTAGTTCAAGTGGCCAAACCGTTGATGCCACAAACAACTCACCTCATCTGCATGAGTGAGTAAAACTGTCGAAGGAGAATCAGGAACAAAGTGAGAAAACTGATATAATCTAGAATGATGATCTCCTTTTCCCACAGCAACAGTAGACCCATTATGCATTTCGCTGATTACCACTGCATCTGGTGTGAACTCAACTCGCTTGCCAGAACCAGTGTGAGTGATCTGATAAACAGATAGGAGATTAGTTGATAAAGATGGAACACAAAGGACATCTTGAAATGTTCCTTCACCCACATCAACAGACCCTCTCCCATGCACTTCAACAGGAGTGTCATCACCCATTAGGATGGAAGGCATAGAACATGGCTCTAAAGATATGAAATCATCTTTTGAAGAAGCCATGTGGTGTGAAGCACCTGAGTCAATTATCCAAGAATTTGGTTGTGAAGCAATAGCAACTAGGGCCTTACCCTTTCCTTTCCCCTTACTCTTATCTATGTCCTTAGAAGATCCTTCCGATGAACTCTGTTTGACTAAATCAGGAACCTTGATATTATTCTTTTCAAGAAGATTTGAAAGGTGATCAATTTGTTTCTTTAAACACTTATGTTCATCATGACCAGGCCTCTTACAATAAGAACACTTGACCTTCTCCTTCTTAGGTTGTTCACCTTTTGATGAAGAGGTCTCATTGTCTGCTTTTGAAGTAGCAGATTTCTGATCTTTCTTCTTCTCTCCTTGGTTCTTTTGTTTCTTATCTTGCTTACTAGACCCTTTCTGTTCTTTTATGCCTTGATTTACAACTAAGGCATGTGACTTAGAGGGCTTTATTGTACCCATTTGAACCAATTTGTCCTGCTCCCTAGTGAGTTCTGCAGCAAAATCATCTAAAGAAGGCATTTTGAATGTGGTACCTAGGGCACATTTGGTAGCATAGAATGTAGAAACAAACACTGAATAGTTAGGACCAAGCTTAGAAAGAATACTCAAGATCAGTTGCTTATCATCTTTCTTAGTTCCACACTATTCCAACTGCAATCTTATAGACTTAAGTTTAGTGAAGAAGTCTTGTATAGTATCAAAATTGGCTGGATTCAACCCTATGAGTTCATTCTCCAATTGATGACCTCTTAGTTCATCCTGCTTACCAAAGAGGTTTCCCAAAGTAGTCCATACTGCATTTGGTGTAGGAGCAGATTCAATGTGAAAAAGAAGGTCAGGAGAGACTGACATGCACAATGTACCAAAAGCTTCATCACATTTATTAAACCATTTAATCTTTTCTGCAGCATCTTGAGGTTCAGTTTCAAGTCCCATTGTAACACGATGATATCCATGTCTTTTCAGATATATTATCATCTTAGATTTCCATTCAAAGTAATTATATGGTGTTAAAAGTGGAACTGTAGATGCATCCATGATAGCAGAAAAGAAGATTGCAAAGAGTCAAGAAGAGTGCAAGAAAGAAGACACAAGAGACACCCCCCCTTTTCACTAGTCTTTGAAATCACCTCCCCCAAATATTACAAGGTTGGCACTTTATAATTAGTGCATTTACAAGGCTTTTATCAGATTACAATGCTTTCTAAGGCTTTAATGGCCAAAATAGAAAGTTTAAATACATCTAAATTTAACACAAAATCTGAAAAAATTAGCCTTATAGCTGCTCAATGTATCTTAATACCTTTCCAACAACTATTCGTTTTTGTAAAATAGAGTTGTGAGAAGAAAGATATGATCTATAGAAGAAAAAAAACATGCAGCTGATTCAACCTGCAATATCTAACAAAGAAGGGTAGAATATTTCAATAAGACCTGCAATTATGAAGAGTGCTCATTTCCAGCTTTTCGTCAAGTACTCTGATTTTTTTTACTGTGTTCTCCAAACTCTGAATTTGGTGAAATAAAAGTCACTTATGATTTTCACAAGCCTTCTGGACACTCTGGAAATGCTAAAGAAGCCTCCAATATTACCAAAAATGCTGCAATCACCCAGATCTCAAAGAACACATATATAAAACCAGATTTAACTAGAAGCTTATTTTCCTTTAAACTGTTCTGATTCTCCAGATCACACAAAAATGCAGGAGAAGAGCATACTTGGTTTTTAAGAAAAATATTAGCTATCTAACAATCTCAAATCTCTCAAATAAATCAGAAAAGCAATGAGCTATACCAGACAACATGGCTCTGATACCATGTTAAATTCTGTGAGAAGCAAGAATTGAGCCAGGATCTGATGTCGGTCATAGATCACATGCAACTCCAAGCAATAGATGATCGAAGATCAAAATAGCTGAATGAAGATAAATCTGATATGAGAGAAAAATAGAGATAAAGAAGAGAATTTAGAGAAGACTCTCACCGAGCTATCACTTCCCTTGTGAAGGTGAGAGTATATTGCTTATTATATAGAAAAATAATAGCATATACAACCAAGAGGTGCATTAACTCCCACCTCCATAAAAAGTGGGAGGTTTTACCTACTACCCCATAAAAGGTGGGAGGTTTTTACCTACTTGGTAAATGCCAAAACATGTGGCATAACCTCCTTACATGAAAACAAAAAAGGAGTTATAAGAGGTGGCACATAAGGCCAAAAGAGGGTGAGAAACCCAACTACCCCATAACCCACTTAGGAAATGACAAAATAGTGGTTATGAGAGGTGGCACAACAAGCCAAAAGAGGGTGTGTAACTCAACTACCCATGTGAGGTGGAGAGTTACACATGTAGCTAATGTATTTCGCCACGTGTCCTCATATTAACCACACCTAATAACCTAAGCAAGCTTAATAATATATGTGTAGGAAAAATAAATACCCCCTAACATAAGGAAAATAAAAAAACCTACACTAACAAACGCTTGTCTCTGATTGTGATGACGTTTACTTGATTATCCCCAACTGATATATGATTGATGGTGTTATTGTAAATGTGATTTATACGAGCTCCACGTGTATCGTTTGAGGTTGAGGCTCCATCCTTGTTGTAGTTTGGAAGAGGATTCTTAAAGGCTCCATGGTCACCATTTGTTTTGAGACCATCAACTGTCAAATCGCCTCTATCGATCATGTCTTGAACAATGTTTTTCAGCCTCATGCAATCATTTGTTTGATGATCTTTGTTGCGATGAAAACCACAAAAGTGTGAGTCATTCCACCAGGGTGGTTTGATTTGTGGTTCAAAGTTGTTGATTGTTGGTAAGGAGATAATTTTGTTTACCAGGAGTTCTCTGAATGCTGACTCCAGTGATTGCCCCAATGGTGGGTAAATGTGTTTTGGAAAGTTGTTTGCATTACCTCATGAGTTTGGATTAGGTCCTCGATTGGTGTTATTGTTTTGGGTATTGTTGGTGTTGTTTGTGTTGAGTTGATCTTGATTGGTATTCGGTGCATAAGTGTTAGTGCCTTGGTTAGCACCTTTGGGATTCTTTGTAGATTGAGGATTACCTGATAATGTGAGCATGGGTTGCTTGGATTTTGGATCATTTGATTCATTGCCTCCTTCATTCCCAGTGTTTTTGTTTCTGGTCCAGAATCTGGATTTGTTTAAGTTGTTGTTGTTTTGGTTGTTGTAATTGGATGAACTTGTTCCTTCTTTGAAGAATTTTAATGTTCCTTTCTTGACACATGCCTCTTCTACTTGGATGCCATTCTCAATCAACTTGGCAAAAGATGGTATGAACAGAAGTTTGAGTATGTAACTCATCTCACTATTCAAGTTGTCGATGAAAATCTCCATCTTTTCCTTTTCAGGCACATCTTGAGGATATCTCGAAACCATATGTAGCCAATGTTGAAGGAATACCATGAATGTTTCATTGTTTTTCTGTTTGGTGTTACAAACATCTAACATGGTGATAGCGTGTTGAATGTTATAGGAATATTGAGTTATGAATTTGTTGACTAATTCATCGAATGATTTGATAGGAGGTGTGATTTTGGATAACCATTCCATTGTTTGTCCTCCCAAGCTCCTTGGGAATAACCTCATCAAATAGGTATCATCATGGGCGAATTCAAGACTCATTGTACAGAATTCTCGAACATGATCACGGGGATCGCTTTTCCCATCATATTTGTCAAATTTGGGAATGTCTGAGTTCTGGGGAAAAGGCACCATGTTTAATCGTTTGTCAAAAGGATAAGGACAAATTTTAGTTAAGGAGTACCGTACTGTTGTCCCTTGTTGCATGTCTTGCATTTGTCTTTGTAACATTTGCATTTGTTGAGTGAGAGAAATCAAAGGTGCATTATTTTTCCAAGGGAAGAGTTCTTCCCTTGCATTAGTTCTAGGCTGAAATGGTGTGTGGAATGGTATATTTTGCTCGAGGATATTTTGCTCGGGGATATTTTGCTCAGGGATATCTTGCTCGGGCAAATTCTATTCTGGTAGGTTTTGCTCATGTATGTTTTGTTCAGGGTCATGAGTTTCTTCCTCTCTTTGTCGTTCTTGATAATCATAATGTCGAGACCTCGTTCTAAAAATGTCGGTGTCAAAGTCTTCAGGAAGTTTAACTCCTTTTCTTGTGAGCATGAGTAGATATTTTTCCTTGTCGTTTTCCATGAGTCTTTCCACAAGTTTTTTAAATGAAGCGCTTTCTTGACATTCTTGAAGGAGTTCCTCAGAAATTTCAGTGTCCTCTAGATGCAGACCCTCGAAAGAATTTGATAATCTTCGATTCATGTTGGATTCCAGTTTCATTTCGCTTTGCTTGTTTCATTGAGAGCGAGTAACAACAGGCATCTAGTAAAAACTTTCTATGACAAAGGGAATGAACTCCTCTTCAATGTTTTGTTCAGGGGTTGGTGGTTCAAATCTAGGTATGTTGTAAGTGATGCACTCTTCGGGAAAGAAGGCCAGATTGATCTTCCCTCCTTGATTCAGGCGTTGATTGAATGCTAACTTTTGACAGAATGCTCTACTCCTCAATGGTTCCTTGTCAAATTCGTTGGTTTTGTCTTCAAGATACAAGCGTATATGACGAAGGAATGTGCGATGAGATTTGAAGGGTTGGCGATTGATGTATAAAAACTTATTTCTTTTGGCAAGTTTCAAAGAACTGGGTTGTTGTTTCTTCAACTTAGTGTTGTGATAAATACTCTTTCTTCTCAGAATATGAGGATTAGTCATGCACAAGCGATCAATGGTTTCCTTTGATTTGTTTTGGATTTAGTTTATCTTGTTTTGGAAACTCAAGTTTTACTTTATCAAAGTGAAGGTTTAGATGCCCCCTCACAACAAAGTGTGTCAAAGAAAAATGAAAGCATGCTCAGGATGGTAAGACCTTCCTTCCGAACAATCCATATTGTTGATGGCTTCCCGCTATAGTCGATGAAAGAAATAGGCTTTATGCCATATCCCCCTACATCCATTCATTACATCCACATCACACATACAAGGTTAGTTCGCGCATTGAATGCTACGCAGACACACTCAAACCGAACCCCAACTTAGATGCCCCCTCGCGACAAAGTGTGTCAAATGATATGGAATACGAGCTTTCCCGATATGGAAACTCAATTTGACCACTTGGAGTTTTAAAACAAGTGTGTTTTGGGATAGAAATCCATTTGATTGAAGGAGTTGTTTGATACTTGTGATGAGGTTTCCTGATTTTGATAGGAGAGATGTGTTACCTTGTGACTAGTTTTCAAATTTTGGACAACTTTGTTTGCCATAAAACTTGCTTTTGGGAATAGTTTTGGATATTCTGTTTTGGTTTTTTGTTTGATGAAGTTTAGGATGAGGAAGGAAAGCTCCCAAAATTGTTTTTAGAATTTTCAAAAATGACCTCTATTTTGCCCCCTGTTTTTTTGGTTTTGGCTATGCGCTAAGACAGAGACGTAATGCACTACAAAAAGCCCTTAATGCGCTAGAGAAAAGACCCCACATGCTATGTTTCCCCCTTGTTACGCGCTAACTGGTTTACTTTGATCTTGTCTCAGTTCAAAATGTTATGCGCCAATATGGGCCTCCAACACGCTAACTGTTAAACTCTACGCACTAAAATTTAGTCTCTACGCGCTAAGCTGATGATTCAACGCGCCAAACTGTTTTCAAAATGCGCTACTTGAAACTGCTAGTTTTGGATTCTGATGAAGCGCTAACGTTAACACTTAATGCGCTAAGGTGAAGGTCTAATTTGCTAAAAGATGGTTTCTACTTGCTAAAAAGTTGCTCTTATGCACTAAACTGCCCTGATAATTTGACTTGGTTGTTTTCTACAATTTTTGGAATTTTGCTTTGAGCTTTTAGTGATGATAGATGATTCTCTGAAGTAACAAATGAAGACATAGCACCAAAGAGATAACCATTTTTCTTAATCTAAATAATGAGTGTATGTTCTGCACGGATGTGTTCAAATCCCCAATGTTTTAACAGGTTTAGATACAACAAGCAATTCATTCAGATGCTTTATTCAAGGGTCATAAGTAATATCATAGCCTACTAGTCTTGATACTCCATCAGCTCAAACAACCGTGTCACCCCCTAGGGAACGCCCATTTTTTTGCCTTTTGCCAGAAGTTAACCCAAAGTAAATTGCTTCACAATTGAGTAGTTATCTTGGGAGATATATGGTGAGCAATCTTGGAGGCGGATTCTTCCCCACCCTTGCACTATGATATTACAAATGTCTGGATACTGACTCGACTCAAAGTTTCTATGCTAAGGTTCGTAATCAGGCTTCCTGTTCGACCATCAGTGATAAAATCCTTCAGGAGGCTTCCCAACCTTTAGAATAAAGGCTTTACGTATCTTAAGGATACTGGGGGAAGGCTAATCGTTGCGCGCAACCATTGAAAAGGACTTTCGTCACTTTCCACTTTTGATTATAGTGGGTTGGAACACTTGGCTTCAAAGTCGTTTCCCACTTAGGTCATTCTCTTCACACCGGCCGAAATTGGCTTTAAGATTTTTTCAACCCCTCGAGAAGGCAGGCCTGCTAAGGGTTTTAATGCAATATGAGTGAAAGCGTAAGAGTGGTCTAGCTTTTTTATCACCTAGTTAAGGGGAGAGCATATTCCTTCCACTTTCCAAGACAAGGAAAACAAGGTTCTTTTTATCTTTCAAGTCAATGATTTGCTAAATCTATATGGAGATGTTGCTCCATGAAAACATGGTGTTTATTTTATCCTTTCAAGGCAATGATTTTCTAATCTATGAAAAGAACTGGTCAACAAAGTAAATTCAATGTTTGGTCAACAAAAGAAATCGATTGAAAGGGGAAGATTTTCCCTCTTTAGTTGTAAATGACTTTTGGACAGGTGTGATTCTTTATTTTGCAAAAAATTTAAAGTGGATCCTTTTATGCACCAAAGGATGGTGAAGTTCTTTTTAAGCCCCTTTGTTTGCAAAACTAAAAAATTGTTTTGTTCCTTTTAAAACCCAAAGTGAAGATTTTTCTCCTAGAAAAGCAAGAAAAGATTGTTTTGCAGTTCTTTTTATAGCCCAAACAAGGTGAGTTCAATTTTTTTTAACAAGAATTAAAAAAAAACTCTAAATTATAACTCACTTAAATAAGTTAGTAAAAATTTAAACTATTTATGATTCTAGAAATAAAATTAAGCTCCCATCTGCAAGAAACTATCAAAAACCTTGCAAAATACCAAGTAAAACAGTTAGAAAAATCTTTGGATTTTGTGGACTTCAACAAGTCTAATTTCAAATTCGATTACAATTTTTAATTTTTCCTCTATCTGCAATGCACTATAGAAAAGACTGTACATGCTACAAAACAACTGGGATGCACCATTAGATAGTCTCAATGCACTAAACTATTTTCAGAATGTGTTGCTCTATTATTCTCCCATGTCGAGACCTACAGGAAAATGTTAGTAGAGATGATGCGCTAAGATATGGTCTACACGCACTAGGGAATGAGTCCCATGCGCTAAACAGTGAGCCAGATGCGCTGGAAGATTAACTAGATGCGCTAAGGGTCGTTCCCTATGTGCTGATTCGTGTTTCCCGCGTACCTGCAAAAGTGATTATATTTAAAAACCGATTTGATTAATGGGGTAGAACCCCATGGTGGGTGCCATAAATGTGTGCGGGAAAAGCGGGTCGATGAAACTCAAAATGTGAAAATGTGGTCTCAAAGAGGCTTGTTCACACACCACGAGACTTCTTGGTGCAAGTTATGGAGTCATGAAGAATGACTCAACTTCCCAATGTTGGTTCCATGGTTCTCTATCTCACAAGGTCCCTCAAGCCAATGCCTTTGCTCTCAGATCATTGAGAAAATTGGCTTAAGGATGACAAATGCAAGAATGAGCGATGCTTTAGATTAATTTTACCATGAAATGCATCCTATCTATGCATGATTCTACAAATGAAGTAAACTAGATTATAAGATGACAAGGTTAGTAGCAATACTATCCTAACATGATATAATAGTTAATGATCTAAGCTAATGATGAAGGAAATACTCTAAAATGCTTATTAGATTAATTCCTATTATAAAGAGAAGCTAGATGTATTGATAAATTTGAGCATAAATGAGATACTAAAAGCTTGCATGGATCCTTAAAATGGAGGAATGAGAGCTCTATTTATAGTGAAAATAGGGCAATGGATGGTCACGATTGAAGGAGTTAATCAAGGGTCGAGATTGAAAGTTATCAATCCATGTTTACAATTTTCACCAATGAAATGGTGACAATTATCAACATAAGACTGCTCGAGAGGAGATGAAAGAAGCATTAAATGCTTGAGAAGACCTCATGGTTACCCTAGGAGGTAAGAGTTAAGGTTAGGTTAGGGTTATCTAATGGATAGAGCTTATACCCAAAGGATAAAATCTTGTGCAAAGGTTAAAGGGATAACCATGGTCAAAGCAATGAATGCTTGATGAGACCCCTGGGTTAGATGAGGGTTGAGTTGGGAAAAAAGTCCCTAACCATGCCACTAAGGGTTAGTTAACCATTAATGGTTTGGAAGGATTTGGGGACAAATTTGTAAGAGTCCTTCTAAATTTGGGGGTATTCAACAAGTTAGCTTGTTGAATGGATAAAGGCTTTAAGGCTTTTAGAAGACTTTACTCCAAATTTGAGAAGTGACCTCATCAAATTTAGGGAAAAGGGATAATGAATGGATTTAGGTTAATTGATTAGGATGAGATGGATTCTAGAAGAAATTAGGAATAGGGTTAGGATGCAAGTGGGAGATGTAGAAAAATGCAAGTGGATGAGGGATAATAGGATTAATTAAAATAAATTGCTTTATTTCAATTTGGTTGCAAGTTGGGAATTTAAATAAATTAGATTTATTCAATTTGGGGTAAACTATTAATTAAATGTAAATTTAATTAAAAGTAAGAAGAAGGGATTTAATTAAATAAAATGATTTATTTAATTAAATGGTGTAAAAGGCTTAAGTGAATTTAACTAAATAAATTGAATAATTTATTTGATTTAAATAAAAGAATGTGGGTGATTTAATTAAATTAGATTTAACTAAATAGAGGAATGAGAATAAAATAAACATTGAATATTCATTTAGGAATATAGTCATTTTTATAAGTCTACAATAGTTAATCCAATTAAGCATAAACAATAATCACACAATAAAATCCATCCACACAACACCAAGATTTGTACGTGGAAAACCTAGTAAAGGGAAAGACCATGGTGGAAAGCCTACCCACAGTTAGATAATACTTCTGTAGTAAGTATGAGAATTACAATGAAGGGGCCTGCACTTGTAGGAAGGCCAACAACCTAGAGCACATTTCTCATCACAAAAGGAGCCTCACTGACTACATATAATCCAAACTAGAATCCGGAGAAGTATTGAAGTGCAAAAGATATCATCTCCTATGCCTGAGTATAGTTTCGGTTAAGCTTAATACTAGAGGACTAAATCCTCTTACACAAACCCAATTCTATCTCCAATTATATTATTCGCACATTACATTCCTTGACCATGACCTGTTACAATAACCATGATGATCTACAATGAGATCTTACAACTATTTATACAAACCCTTGACCATAAACAATCAGGTCGGCCACTAGACAATAAACTAATTACATAATTACAAACCATGTCGGCCTTAGACCAAACAATTAATATCCACACATAAAACATCACAGAAATACAATAACAGGTCATATCCACACGTTACATTAATGTTGGTCCATAACCTAGACCAACCAGGCTGAAGTATAGGTCCACAAGCTTCAACAATGATCTCCAAACGCCAAGTCTCGAACATGATCACCAACAGCATTCTGAAACTCCATCAGAAGCTACACCAACACCAATTATGCATTTCATCAAAGATCTCCACCAAAAGCTCTACCAGTGAAACCCTTGCCAGAACCAGAAACCAAGCTTCTAAGCAAGCATAATAGCATCCAATCACCAGACCAAAACCAACTGATCAAATATGAGTATAAACATTATGAACAAGCCAATTCCATCACCAGACTATACTGGAGTCTACTAGATCATGCCAGATCCAAGTTAACCAAAAACTACTCAACCTACCAGGACCAGAAGGGTGTCGGTAAAACATCCAAACAACTAGTGTTGACATCAATGACAAAACATCAATGCAACACATAATCGATTCCACCAAATGGCCAACAATCTCCCCCTTTGGCATTGATGGCAACACTAGATGTGAAAAACATCTAAGTACCAAGAAATGCCAAACAAGTCTCCCCCTATGGAAGACAACCAACAATCTCTCACATATAGCTCTGAATATGAATATCTCTCCCCCTTTGAATAATATCTCTATACAGTTCTGAATTTCTTTCTGAATTTCTTTTTCACATCACTATCTCTCCCCCTTTGACATCGATGATTGAAATTTGACATAAATATCAAAGCAAAAACATAAGCCTCAGAATCTCAAAGCTAACTACTCCCCCTGAGAAGTAGCATCCCACATTAGTGCCAGAATGAATAGTATTTCTGATAATGCATGTCAGACTAATGCCAAACAGCATCAATCAAGTCTCTGCCGGAGGGGCAAAAACCCCCAATCTATCTCTCAGGTACTCAAATGATTCCTTGGATAAAGGTTTAGTGAAAATATCTGTAGTTTGTTCTTTAGTGTTCACATAAACCAATCTAACTTCATTTTCTTCCACCTTCTCCTTCAAAAAGTTATACTTGATAGATATGTGCTTTGTCTTAGAATGAAATACCAGATTCTTTGATATATCAATAGCAGTAAATTTATCATAGTGAATAACTACCGGTGCATCACAATCCAGCTTTATATCCTTCAACATTTTCTTCATCCATAAAACTTGTGTACAGTTAGTAGCAACAACAACATATTCAGCTTCAGCAGTAGATAAAGAAGTACATGACTGTTTCTTGCTGATCCATGAAACCAACTTCTTTCCAATAAAGAAAGCTCCAACGGAAGTACTTTTCCAGTCATCAACATCTCCAGCCCAATCAACATTTGTATATTCACATAAAGTAAAGTTATCATTCTTAGGGTACCATAAGCCATATTATGATGTACCTTGCAAGTATCTAAAAATCCTTTTCATCGCCATCTCATGATTTTCTCTAGGATCACTCTGAAATCTTGAAACGATGCAAACAACATTCATAATTTCAGGCCTAGTTTGAGTTAAATAAAGTAGACCTCCAATCATAGATTTGTATCTTGTAGGATTTATCGGTGCAGAAACATCTTTCCTTGTCAATTTCTCACTTGTAACCATAGGTTTACTTACTGGTTTTGAATCTCCCATACCAAATTTCTTCAACAATTCCTTAGCATATTTACTTTGACAGATAAAAATACCTTTGTCAGTCTGAGTAATCTACAAAACTAAAAAAAAAACATCTCACCAATCATAGACATCTCGAATTCTTTCTCCATATTTTTAGAAAATTATATGCATAATTTATCTTCACCTCCAAAAATAATGTCATCAACAAATACTTCAACAATCAGTATATCATCATCAATGATTTTATAATATAAATTACTGTCAACACTGCCCTTAGTAAAACCAAGCTTCAAAAGATATTTATCCAACCTTGCATACTAAGCTCTAGGTGCTTGTTTCAATCCATATAAAGCTTTCCTTAACCTGCAAACCATATCAATATCATCTGATAGTGAAAAACCATCAGGTTGCTCAATATAAACTTCCTCATCAAGATCCCCATACAAGAATGCACATTTAACATCCTCTTGATAAACCTTGTAGTTTTTATAAGCAGCATAGGCAAGAAATAATCTTACAACTTCAATCCAAGGTACAGGTTCAAAAGTTTCTCCATAATCAGCTCCTTCCTTCTGAGAATATCCTTTACAAACCAATCTAGCCTTATTCCTTATAACTTGACCTTCCTCATTCAATTTATTCCTATAAACCCATTTAGTTCCAATGACATTTTTATTTTTAGGCCGAGGAACCAAAGTCCATGTGTTATTTTTCTCAATATGATCTAATTCTTCTTCCATAGCTTTTAACCAAAATTCATCTTTACATGCCTCAATTACTGATACCAGTTCAACTTGTGAAATTAAACATACCGCATTAGTTGCCAGTCTTCTTCTTGTCATCACTCCATTGCTCTTATCCCCAATGATTTGATCTTCAAAATGATTCAATCTCACATACCTAGGAGTCTTTTGACTCTCTATTCCTCTTCCCTGTTCTCTAGTTACTGTAGAATTCTCTGATGTTGCCGAAGTAACTGGTTCAACTCTTTGTTCTGGTAAAGGTTCTACCAGTTCAGATATAATCATTTCCACTGTTGGTTCCTTCTCATAAACTCTGATTTGACTTTTGCTTAGCTCATCTACTTTGACATTAGCACTCTCCACAATTCTCTGCAATCTCTTGTTATAACATATATATGCTTTGCTTTCATTAGAATAACTAAGAAATATGCCTTCATCACTTCTAGGATCAAATTTCCCAATAGTATCATCTCTCCTAATATAACATTTACTACCAAAAATTATGAAATACTTAACTGTAGGTGTATTGCCAAACCATAATTCATAAGGTGTCTTACCGGTTTCTCCTTTGATATGTACTCTATTGAATGTGTAAACCGTTGTACTAACTGCTTCTCTCCAGTAGATATGAGGTAGATTTGCTTCCATCATCATTGTTCTAGCAGCATCCAAGATAGTTCTATTTTTCCTTTCCACAACTCCATTCTATTGAGGTGTTCGAGGAGAAGAAAATTGTCTTCTAATACCATGCTTGTCACAAAAGTTATTAAACTCACTGGATGTGAATTCTCCACCATGATCTGATCTCAAACATTTAATCTTTAATCCTGTCTCAGTTTCCACTTTAGCATTAAAGATTTTAAACTTTTCAAATGCTTCAGATTTTTCTCTCAAAAAAGTAACCCACATCATTCTAGAATAATCATCAATGATTAGCATGAAATATCTATCACCATGAAAAATTTTAACTCTAGCATGGCCACACAAATCACTATGAATAAGATCAAGAACATCATTTGATTTATCTTGTATACTCCTAAAAGAGGTTCTGACTTGTTTACCCATTTGACATTCCTTACATACCAGATCATAGGGCTTCATAATCTTAGGTATATCTCTAACAACCTTAGTTGAACTGATCTTCACAATGCAATCAAATTTCACATGACACATCCTTTTATGCCATAGCCAACTTTCATCAATCTGTGTAATCAAACATGTCTTCTCACCGGAGTTCAAATGAAATATGTTACCTTTTGTTTGTGTACCGGTTGCAATCTCCAAGCCAGATCTGTTAATGATTTTGCATTTTCCATCCTTAAACTGTAAATGAAATCCCTTATCTACCAATTGTCCTACACTAAAAAGATTATTCTTCAAACCTTCAACATAATAAACATTGTCAATATTGTTCTTACCATCCAATGATATTGTTTATTTTCCCTTGATCATACATGCCTTGTCATCTCCAAATCTAACTTTTCCACCATCAAATTCTTGCAAAGACATAAACTTCTCTTTATCTCCAGTCATATGATATGAACAACCACTGTCAATTACCCATTCATCCTTGTCCTCAATTTTAGCAAGTGCCTTCTCCTCAAGTACATTCTCTTCCAGTGCCAAATCATCTTCCTTGATAGCCAAGAATACCCATTCCTTCTCATTGCTGAATCCACTAACAGAGTCTTTTGTCAATTCATCATCTAAATCAGTAATGACTTCCTCATCCACTATGTAGCATGATTTGTCTCTGTTTTTCTTGAATCTATACTTGTTCTAATATGCAGGGTTAGGCTTAAATGATCTTTTAACTCTTTCTTCAAATCTTGAATTTTTTTCAGGACATCTAGATGCAAAATGACCAATCTTATTACATGCAAAACATTTAAAAGGTTCTTTTCCTTCATACTTACTTCCTACCGGTCCTTTCGGTACTCTTCTAGCAAATAGTGCTTCAAGTTTCTCAAACTCATCATCTTCTCTCTTCATATCTTCTAGTTCTTTTGCATATAAAGCTTTCCAATCTTGCTTACTGGTTGCAGATGTAGATGCATGAAAAGCAGGTTCAGTCTTCACAGCTCCAGAAGGTCCAAATTCCTCAAGCTCAAAAGAAGATAGTTTCCCAACCAAAGTATCTTTGTTGACACATGTATTAGCCATAGTTCTCAACTCATTAATAGCAGTAGCTTTCATTTTGTAAGCCGATGGTAGGGCTCTTAGGAATTTAGAAACAATTTTATCTTCGCTCATTGTTCCACCACAACATTGAATTCCCATAACAATCTCATTTACTCTTTCCATTAATGCAATAATCCTTTCATCTTCCTCCATCTTCAAGTTTTCACATCTCACCCGGTAACCATCAAGTTTAGCAATCTTCACTGTAGGGTCACCTTCATTAAGAGTCTGCAATTTATCCCATATAGCCTTTCTAGATGATTTGTCTATTAATCCGATATTTGTTGACCAAAAAGTGTACACAAGAGGGCTTCTCTTTCTCTACAATCATTCTCAATCTCCTTGTCCAAGTTTGTCAGAGGAGGATTGCTAGATCCTGGATTAAAGGGTGTGACACCATTCTATGTGATTTCCCAAATCTCCTTGCCAAGACATCTCAAATGAGTCTCCATCTGAATCTTCCATACTGTGTAATTTATCCCTTCAAGCCTCGGTATATCCCTTTGAAAGATAGCTTCAGAAGAACTAGATGAACTTGAACTGTTAGTCACCATAGGATCTTCCTCAAGCAGACCAAAGCTCTGATACCAATTGTTAGACAGTTCATATAACTAGAAGACAACTGAGAGGGGGGGTGAATTAGTTGTCACGGATTACTAGAAGCATTAGCAATCTAAACTTTAATATCGAAACCCAAAACAATAATACCAAAATAGTAGTTAATCCAATTAAGCATAAACAATAATCACAGAATAAAAGCCATCCACACAACACCAAGATTTGTACGTGGAAAGCCCGGTAAAGGGAAAAACCATGGTGGGAAGCCTACCCACAGTTAGATAATACTTCTATAGTAAGTATGTGAGTTACAATGAAGGGGCTTATACTTGCAGGAAGGCCAACAACCTAGAGCACACCTCTCATCACAAAAGGAGCCTCACTGACTACATATAAATCCAGACTGCAATCCGGAGAAGTGTTGAACTATAAAAGATAGCATCTCCTATGCCTGAGTACAGTTTCGGTTAAGCTCAATACCAGAGGACTAAATCCTCTTACACAAACCCAATTCGATCTCCAATGATTGACCAACTCCTTTGCCTGAATGATATTACATTATTCGCACATTACATTCCTTGACCATGACCTCTTACAATAACCATGGTGATCTACAATGAGATCTTACAACTATTTATACAAACTCTCGACCATAAACAATCAGGTCGACCACCAGACAATAAACCAATTACATAATTACAAACCATGTGGTCCTTAGACCAAACAAATAATATCCACACATAAGACATCTGATAAATACAACAATAGGTCCTATCCACATGTTACATTAATGTCGGTCCATAACCTAGACCAACCGAGACCAAGTATAGGTCCACACGCTTCAGCAATGCTCTCCAAACGCCAAGTCTCAAACATGATCACCAACAATGTCATGAAACTCCATCAGAAGCTGCACCAACACCAATTATGTAATTCATCAAAGATCTCCACCAAAAGCTCTGTCGGTGAAACCCTCATCGAAACTAGAAACCAAGCTTCTAAGTAAGCAGAATAACATCCAATCACTAGACCAAAACCAACTGACCAAATATGAGTATAAGTAATATGAACAAGCCAATTCCATTACTAGATTATATCGAGTCTACCGGATGATGCCAGATCCAAGTTAACCAAAAACTACTCAACCTAACAGGACCAGAAGGGTGTCGATAAAGCATCCAAACAACTAGTGTTGATATCAATGACAAAACATCAATGCAACACATAATCAATTCCACCAAATGACCAACACATAATCTCGTATTGATGATGCTTCCTTAGAAAGGAATTTGGGTACATTAGACTTTATACCTTCCTTTAATAGGTATAAGATCTCTCAATCTAAGAATGAAGCCTTATGTGTCATTTATCCAAGCTTCTTCTAAATCAATTCCTACCTCTACTTCCAACACATGTCTTGATGATGATGAGGTCTCTTTAGATTTTGACACTAATAATGAACCCTCTTCTCTAGACATTTCAACATCTACACATGGATACAATGGACATGGTTTAGGATGTGTGCAACAAAGTTTGGACAGTTATGAGAAATCTACATCACACTTTTCCAAAAAAGGTCTAGGTTTCCAAAGTCCTTCTTTGTTGATATACCCTCCCCCATTGTCTAATACATCTATGTCTTCTTACAACTTCTTATCAAAACAAGAGAGTATTTTGTATGAGCTTCTTAAATCTAACTTGATTACTCTCCCTTTAACGAATCAAAGAAAGAATCATAAGAAAAATCAACACAATCCTTCTTTTTGTAACTATCATCAAATCTGTGGCCATGCCACTAATGAATGTCATGATTTAGTATAAAAATCCAACAACTTATTATAACTAGTATCATTCAAATACTAGATGACAACGAGTTGGATTCTCATCTTTTTCCTTCTACATAACATTAGTGGTTGTTATGTTTCTCCTCATTATATGACATTGGTATCTTACCTATTGGGGACTCATTGTCATTCATGGTGGTACAATTTCATGTGCAATCATACTTTGGTAGCAACATAATATCCTATTTTGTATCTTCTCTTGTCTCTATGTTGGTGGGAAATAATGGTTTCCAAATATATCTCCTTCTTAACATTAAACTTTCCCTTTGTGAAGTAGTGTCTTCTATAGTATCTCTCATTGATTGTGGAGTTGTATATCCCTATTGAGGATCTCCTTCCTCTTACTAGAACAAGTATCCCTAATGAGGATCTTCTGCTTGCCTTATAAGAACATATCCTTATTTTGATCTCCTCCTTAGTGTTGAAAGTCTATAATCATTCATCAAATTCTTCTATTTATTGAGTTGTATCTTTTATAATAAACCCTTCTATATTGTGATATGCATCCCTACTGAGTATCTCTTCCTTATCTTAGAAGTATGCATTTTTTATAAATGATCTCTCTTTGGCGTCCTTGTCTCCATGCTTGGGGGGGAAAGAATAATATTCTCCCTTTTTCTAAATATTGCCTTTTCATTTGGTGAGGTGCATCTATCATAATTTGATGTTATTTCCTGCATAGAATTTTCATTTCTATGAGTGCATGTGTGTTCCTTGTTTGAAATGGTACATCTATTATGAACAATCTCTCCTTAGTGAAAATGTGCAATCCTAAGAATCAAATTTTTCCTAAACAAGGGAGAAGGTGTGTATTCTTTCTCTTCTTCTTCTTCCAAGATGTTATCTTTATTAAGGATCTACTCTACTCTTGGAGGTAGATATCTTTATGAAAAAATATATTCCTCCTTTGTTAATAATGCATCCTCAAAAGGACCCCTTTACATTTGTTGCAAGATATCTCTTTTATAATTATCTCTTATTTGCTTAAATAAAAAAGATCTATTCAAGAATCTTTTTTTCTAGCTAGGAATGCCTGCATTTTTTATTAGTGGATATCTCCTTGGTGTTAAAGGTGAGTGTCCTTGTTTCTATCTATCTTAAGACATCAACATAGGACCATGTTGACATGTTAAACAAGAGGGCATATATGTGGCCTCCTAGTTGCATTTCAACTATCAATTATCAATATGGGATTGTTGCATACTCATGTTTCATCCCTATTTTGTCCATCACTTATTGGATTATTGCATCCTCATGCTTAATCCTCATTTCATATATCAACATGGTATTGTTGCATCCTCATGCTTCATATACATTTTATGCATCATTTGTCTTATATGGGGTGTTCATTCTCGAAAGTAGACAAAATAGAGTCTTACACAAGATAATTCATGCCTAAAACTAGATAACAACATATGCACTAGGGTGAGTGGAACTAGAAAAACACATCTAGACTATTTCAACTCTCCTCTCCAACATGGAGCACCTAGCTTGATGCAGCTTTATAGCCTGTGGAATTCATGTTTCGTATTTCTCTCCCATTAAGCCTTAGCATAACACACATTTGCTAGCAATGGATCATGGTTTCTTATGCTTTCAATTGGTGTATGTCCTTAGTCTTTCTATAAGTCTACTTGTTTTCTTGCAATAACATGCCAAGAATGATATTAGTGGCTGAGACATTTTGAGTATTGAGGTCTCTTCAACTAGTCGACTTGAAGCTTTGTGTTTTAGTATTAATGTTGTTTCCTTTTGTTTATACTTGAAGGTTACTTGTATGAATCGATAGGATCTTATGCTTGCTGACTTGATCACTCCTCAACATTATCCTATCCCTAATTTCTCTCTCTCTCTCAGATGCTCTATCTCTTCATTTATACTTTATCAAGAGTATGACCGTATGATCATACTCCACTAAAGTGGGGTCTAAATGTAGCGTTTCAAATTGTACACCTTTACTAGTGTGTCCAATTTCATACTCTCCTAGAACCTATTTTAGTTTTTCCCTTTCCTCTATGCATTATAGGACCTTTATTGATTTAAATTAATATTATGGGTCTTATTCCACTTTATTACATCATCACACTCTTATTTTTGCCCTTAATTATAGGTGTGCCATTCATTTTTTAAATCCTAATTTAATCTTAATCTTACCCTAATTTCAATTCTCAAATAATATTTTGCATATATACACATCTTGGTTTGAGCCACTGAGTTGGATTCAGCATTACAATCTTGCTATCTTGCATCCCTATAAATTCAGAAAAAAAGTTCATAGGACCATGGCGACCATCACCATGGTCCTAAACTTTTTTCCCTAAATTTTGAGAGGATAATTAGATGGTCCTTTCTAGTTCAGATATTTCTTTGTGGGAAAATATATCAATTCTAAGTCAGCCTAATGGTGATTTTAGTTATGAAATCCCTATATAAGGCATCCCTCTCAATTCAATTTCATAATTACACTTTATGTTGACATTATCATCGATCAAGAGCAGATTTGATTCAAGGAGAAACAAACTACATCAAGGCATCTTCATATTATGTTTCAATTATGATTTAATGATGGATTTTATGTGATTTATCATGTTATTGCATCAACACATGAAGGACTTATCCTAAAGAGCATTGCATCACCTATTGAAGGTATAATCATCTACATTCAAGAAATTTTGCCTTGCCCTCAAAAGGCAAGCTTTTCTAATTCAATTCAGGTTCAATTTTTATTTAAATTAGGGTTAATTCTAAACTTAGGGTTTGACCTATGACAAACCCCTATCTACAACCCCCTTTCTTTCCTTATTGTGTGTAGTTATAGGTATGTAGTGGAGCTTGGAAGATCAAGATGACATCAAGACCCAAAGATAGGGTATCTAGCCAAATTTCAACAAAAAGTGTCTGGACCAAGGTGCCCAATTCCCTCGTCCTCCAGGACCAGGGCATCCAACACCCTAGTCCTTCTTAGCCAACCTCAAATTTGGCAGGAAGCTCTTATGCAGTCTCAAATTTCATCCCCCCAGTTTGCAACTCAACCCAATCTCTGAGACCAGGGTGCCCGACACCCTGGTCTTGCCATTTTGAGCTCAGATTTTGGCCAAATGTGCACAACATAATTCCATTTTCAGATTTGTACTTGTTGTCTTAGTTCTGTTAAGTTATTAGTCTAGTGTCTTAGTGTTTTAGTCACTTGTATTCATCTTCTTTGCATAGTTTCGCATCCTCTGATATATTTCACATTCCCTTTCATATCAACAAAGGAATAGAAACCTTAAAAGTATTCCTTGACTCTCTTTCACAAGATTTATTTAAAGAGAATCTCTCCTTTGGGTTCTTTTTATTCCAGTGTATGATTGAAAGTGGAGTTAGGTTCTAATACTACCCGATTCCATTTTCATCCATGTCATAGGTTTGCATTAGATACAATTGATTGATCATTGATTGGCATTTTTTATTAGTTTGCATTAGGTTCCCTTGATACATGTAATTGAGTTGGTGTAGATGGTGTACCTTCTCCCAATTTTCTCATTTCATGTAGTCTTCTCATGTGCTCGCTCTGTCTTTGCTTTGCTACCTTCTGTGATTTGGTTGTTCCTCACTTGTTCCTTCCTATCGTTAATGTCAATTGTCCTAAATAACATCATATATCTTAATAAATAGTATATAAATTAAACATACAAATAATGTTCTAAAAAATATGAAATCATTGAATTTGACAATCAAAAGTATTAAACAAACAAAAAAAAACTTTGAACAATCAAATTAGTTATACATTTCAATCATTTGAAGTAATATAAAAAAAAAAAAAACTTACATTATCTAATAATGTCATGGGGATAGAAGAAACAATTGCAGTGGAACCTTCACCATGCTTTTTTGTTATTTTTTTGGTAGTTGTCAATCTAATTTAATTCAACATAATGCGTATGGGTTATTTTTCCTTAACTTGTTTGTGGTTTTACCCTAAAATACACAGGTGGCCAAATGGGTTTGCAATGTCTATAATGTTAAAAACCCATACAAGTTTTTTTATGATAAAAATCGTGTACGTGTTTTTGACACTATATACTTAAACAAGATGTAAGTGACATTTTAGGGACAACAACGTGAATGGGTTAAAAAAACTTAATCCTTCATATTTTTGGTTCTAAACTTTAGTGCTAGCACATGGGCCCCCACCTAAGTGATGAAATAGAGAGGGGGGGAGAGGTGGGGGAGAGAGAAGGGAAGATAGGTGGGGGAAGGGAAGGGAAGAGAGGTAGAGAGAGAGGGGGGAAGGGAGAGGAGGGAGAGAGAGAAAGAGAGGGGGGAGAGAGAGAGATAGAGAGAGAGAGGGGGGAGGTTGAGAAAGAGAAAGAGAGAGAGGGCGAAAGGGAGAGGTTGATAAAGAGGAGAGAGAGGGGAGGAAGGGAGAGGTTGAGAAAGAGAAAGAGAGAGGGGGAGGGAGATTGAGAGGGAGAGATTTTTGGGGTTGAGAAGACCCACTTACCATTGGTCTTGGTTGCTTAGGTTATGACATAGATAGAACCCGTGATGAAGGTGGCTCCTGATGCTTCCGCAACAACTAGAGCGTGATATAAAATTTGCTTCAGTAAGCACCCATTCTTTTTTTAAAACTTACCCTTGTGTTTCAAATTTGTCCTTTGGGTGCACACACAAACCAAAATAGGACTTTCAGTTAAAATGTGATAGTTTATATGCATGCAAGTTCATTTGTGGGTTTTTCCTTGAGAGAATAATTGGCCACCTATCTAAGACTTCATTTACTATTTAATATTATTTGTTGGTTTGTATATCAATTACTATTTTTCACTCATACACAATTATGAGATCGCTTGCATTCAAATGGTTGTACATCAAGTGAATTGTTAGTTTTATTGAGGAGAAACTTTTCACAGTGTGAATAGATTTTAGATGATAGGGA
The DNA here is from genome assembly GCF_030272615.1 of Cryptomeria japonica. NCBI lineage: Eukaryota > Viridiplantae > Streptophyta > Pinopsida > Cupressales > Cupressaceae > Cryptomeria > Cryptomeria japonica. The sequence continues at coordinate 410,515,935 of NC_081414.1, read as the reverse complement.
GTGTGCAACCACTTTAATTTTTTTTGTCTCGTCATCTTTTGTTATTATAGTAAGAGTGCACATAACTGCAATGGGTTAAGTAGCTTCATAAGCTAGAGACTCCAAAAGAGCTCTCATATTCGGATGTCTTCAATCTATTGACAATTTGAATGATGGATATTCAAGATATCCAAAGATAATTATATACAAACCTTTCTTGAATAGACCCTCTCCTATTTGAAACCTGTGCAAAAAGTTGTCACTTGACATAGACATCTCCTTTTTTCTTTACTACTTTTGATAGTTTTTGAGCTCTAAGAGACTCATATATTGAGAACAAGTACAATGGTATCATAGGATCTTAAGGGTTAAGATATCAAGCACATTTGACCTAAGTTGTGGAAGCTTTTCTAAATAACTTTTGAATTATTTCATGTTCCTCTTGTAGAAACTACAACTTGATCTTCTCTGATAAGACAAGAAACTACAAGCAATGGAGCATCGAGGTGTTTTAGCTTGAGAATATCCACCACTCCAAGTCCACTGAGATTTTCTTTCATGTAAGAAGGTGAAAATGCAACAATCCCTTCTACAACCCATGGATTGACTCTTATTAGCATGTTCCACTTGCCCATAGATGCAAAACGAAGTTTGGCTTTGCAAATACTTACTATGGACCCCAAATTATTGACTATAAGAAATTAATTGCACAAAGTGAGCATTTGTATTGAATCCATACAACCACTGTTAGACAAAAAGTTGTAGAGTAGAGTAGAGTAGAGAGAGAGAGAGAGAGAGAGAGAGAGAGAGAGAGAGAGAGAGAGAGAGAGAGAGAGAGAGAGAGAGAGAGAGAGAGAGAGAGAGAGAGAGAGAGAGAGAGAGAGAGAGAGAAAATGTCAAACTTAAAAAGAGGGAATTTCTAGAGAGAGCTTGGAAGTTCCTTGTTCCATGTTCAACAATTTAAAAAAGGAGTTGCACATATAAATTCTCAAAGAGATTCACAAGGCAACCAGGGGTCCTCAAATACATGTGGAGTACAAGGACCATCAAACACATAGTCTACTCACATGAAATCTAGAGAACTTGAGTTGTTAAGACATGAGTGTATTGTAACGCCCCACCAAGAAACCCCAAAGGGATAAAACTAAAACACTAGATAAGAGTGCAACTAATTTTTTATTTATTTTTAAACTGTAATAAGTTTAATGATACATGAGTTAACATTAAGTCAGATTACACAATGGAAGACTTAACATAACACCTAAAGGGTTTCCCAACTTGGTTAACTAGGTTCACCACTAACATTACTTAACAATAAATAATCCAATTAAGTTGATTAAACTTAATAACATAATTACACTTAATCAGTGGTTAATTCATCCAATAGTCTTAATAATAGAAAACATGATTAAGTTCATTCATTAAGAATCTAACCATTACATTACATCTAATATTCAAATGAAACATATGCATTACATTAAATTTCCATACATATATTGCATGCATCATAAGATAGAAATTACATTGCATTTCACTAAATCACTAAGTTACAAAATTAGATAATGTTACATTACAATTACATCTTTCCATGAAGGCATAAATATCAAATTAATAACAACTGACCATGAAAGGTCCAAGATATACAAGGAATGATCCATGAAAAATGGGATCCAACTGGATAACAAAAATCTTGAATCCAAGCGCAACTGGAACACCCATGAAGTCAAATCCCGCAAGAAGGGACGAACACACCCGATGGAAGTGGCACTACCACCCGACCACATGTCTCTAAAAAGAACCACCCCACCGTGCTAGGAGATAGGAATAAGAACCACTAGCAACCTATAGGTATGCACACACACATGGTCAAACTCATAATATCGGAATGACTCACAAGAAGTAAACTCCCAGAACATGACTCCACATCAATACAAGTGAAATCAACAACACTACACACTAGTGACCATAAGGGAAGAGTGTTGTCACATAGCTTGGTATGGTTATCCTGGAAGGCCTCCATAGGTCCCGACCTCCATCATGGGTTATCCTAGTAACCTCTCCTGAACCCCCGACCCCATCCAAGTCTCATGTGGACCCAACAATCCTTTCGTGAGGACAAGGTTGTTGGTTTGTCATTCCAGGCCTTCTCACTGCATCCTGAGTCTGTACTAGCACTCAACCATGAGCGAGGCATAATTATCTTACTTAGTGTTTCATCTACCAAGCCCCCTAAATATTATTAAGTTATCACTTACTTAATCAAACTTTCGATGGGTTACCCTGCTATCCACTTTGGGTGCGACCCCCAATCGAAAGCCACTCTCCCTTATGACACTTAACCAAAAATCAAATGAACTCCCAAACCCAAAGAATAACATGAAATTGGAAACAGAGTTCAAAACGGTAGAAAACCCACTTGGCCAAACAAGCCCTTACATGATGTAATCGACTGACAACTCCTTGATTCAAGACATGAACAACCAAGAAAACTATCACATGACAACATTTAATAATCTGGCCAAAGACTTGCAGTTTTGAAAATAAATGCGAATACAGTAATTAAACATGCATATTCGCTAATCTAGATTGACAATAATTCTCCATTTCGTTAAAAAAAACATGTCAACCAAGGTTTGCTAATTCATCTATATTTCAAATAAATATCAACACCTCTCAACAAATTTAGAGCCAAAATCTCATTTATATAATTATGTATATATGCTATACATAAAAATATAAATTAATTTATGTATTAATTAAACTAATATTGATATTTTTCCCAAAATAAAATAATCATTTCCCTTTTTTTTATAAAAAAAGTATCTATTCTAATTCTTTCAAATCCAATATATTTTTCTCCATATGTAAAAAATAAAATTAAGCTTTTTTTTTTTTTCAAAAGTTAAAGAACCCACCAATGTGGGCCCCCTTTTTCAAAGGGAAGGGTTGGCTGGGGGACCATGTCGTGGTCTCCCCACAACCACGACTATGTGGAGGCCACGACATGGGCTCAACGCCATGGCTCCTCCCCATGGCTTGGGGAAGCCATGGGGTCGTGGAGTCCATGGCTCCCCAAACCCCCCTCCCCCCATTAATTTTTTTAAAAATTAAATTTAAAACAAACTCCCCCCCTTCTGATAAAACACAGACTCAGAAATTTTCTGAGAAAATAGATTTTTCTAGAATTTTTTTTCCAAAATTTGATTTTTTTTTTTTTTAAACAATAAACCCCAAAACCAAATAAACTGAGAATTTTTTTTGAGAGAATCAACAGAGAATGAACTCTTTTTAAAAAATTAAAAAAAAAATTGGCAGCATAACAACTTGCCAGGGAGGTTTTTTTTTTTTAAACAAAACAACTAGTCCCATCTATAACTAAATGGGAGTAAAATATAAATCAAACTATTTTAACCAGAAATTTGGAGATAGAATAAAAATTTCATGAAAACTTTTCCAGTCAATTCATTTTTTGCCAAATTGGAAAAATGGAACTAATAAAATTTAAACCACCAAGTATGTTTAATTAGTTGGATTTTTATACTCGGGCGGATTTAAAAGCACAAATTCAAGCAAGCAAAATAATGGTTCAGCACGAATAAACAGAGAAATTCATTTCCTATTTTTTTTTTAATTAAACAAAACACAAATCAAATTCCTACCTGAATTAGCTTTCTTGGATGAAAATATGTGAAGAGCTACCAATTTCCCACTGTAGAAATTCTTCAACAAACTGAAATTCCAAATTTGTATTGGCAATTTTTTTCCTCCCTCATTCCTGTGAATGCCAAGGTTAAATATAATTTTTTTACAAAAATATCTATTTTTAGGTTAGAATTATTTTCAACCAATCATGTCATTTCTCCAAAATAAATTTCAAAAATGTTTTTCTCTCCATTGATTTATTTTCCCAATTTAATTAAAAGCTAAAACTTCTATTTCAAAAAGTCAATAAGGGTATGATTTTAATTTTCCAATTCCAATAAACTTTTTCGACAAATGCATAACTCACATTTCATTCAAAATTTTGAAAATAACAATTAATCAAACTTGCTAGTAATATGAATTAAACAATTTGATTTAACCATTTATAATACTAAGGGGTCCCAATTAATTTTGATCTCTTTATTTAAATAAACAAATAAAACACATTAACTAATTAAACACTTTAAGATATAATAGTTAATTTCAGAAATGCCTAAAACATAACTCAAGAAAACCAAATAAACACATGACTTGCATACACGACATAGGGAATTGTCGGACGACTGCCGATGCTCACTTTGATCAAGGCTAGGGTTAAAAAGTAGGGCCTTACAACTATCTCCTTCACTTCCATTGGGTCAATAAGGTACGCTCAGACCTGTGAAGCCAAGTGGAGGCGATACCCCATAACTACACGATACTTGTACCTACAATTCCTTGCATCAATGAACCACATATGCATATATATACAACCACAGTAAACAGACCGGTGAAGAAGAATCGTGATGTTCCCTGTCTCACCGAAGTAAGTGAAGGAAAATCATCTCCTCGCACCCCATACACTTACAAACATGAAACATGTATATAACACATCACATGTATAAAATAAATGTGTCAGTCCATGTTAGTAATCCAATAAAATAACATTTCACCATCATTAAGAGAAATTATGCGTAAACAACATACACTAAAACTTAAATCAAAGTATAACACATCATCGCATGACGTCTGAGTAAAATATCACAATATAAAGTATCCACTGAAAAACTCAACAGAAGTCAAACATGAATCTAAAAAAATTGATCGAGGAAGGGGTACTACATGTATTATGAATACTCCAATAGACCACACGACACTAGGCTTTTCTAGGCCTTCTTCACTTGTCTCTTCTAATATTTTTCTAAAGCTTGGAAATGTTATGTGATCTTGAATGGGAATGCAATAGGAATCTTAAGGTTCACATAACATGACTTCTCATGTCCTTAGCTTGGCTTGGATTTCTTCCCTAATTCATCTTAATTGGACATATAAGAGAGAATATTAATAGGCCGGAGGTACCTAGGAATAAATATGATCTCATAGAGGGAGAACCCCTATCATACTCCTCATTAGAGAGAGAAAAGCTTCACCAAATGTTGAGGGAACGCAATCATGTATCTCTTGATTCCACTTTTTATCCCATAAAATAATTTCCCTCAAGGATGCCAATAGATGGAGACTAAATGATTCTTCCCTCATTCTTCATGTTCTAAAATGCTATTTCTTGGGAAACAAAAACTTCATTTACTCGGGGATTAATTTTGGACATCTTCTTGACCGAAGAGTCTTTTAATTTTGGACATAAACAAAATAACTTCTAGATGAATGTGAGCGAGGTGGTTCTTCACCCATTCCACTTTCTTGGGGCACAAAGGAAGAATTATAACAGTATCGAGAAGCTCTTCTTTGCATTGTCTACCATATATTGTTTTGAGATCTTCAATGTTTGGTTGTTGAATATCTAGGCAACTGAGAGGGGGGTGAATCAGTTGACAATAAAAATCTTCTTTGAACTTTATTCAGAGATCCAGAACAACTAGCATAATTAATTAAGACAAATAAAATATGAAAGCATATGTATGAGATAACTCAGACACAATGAACACCAGGATTTATGTGGAAAACCCAAGAAGGGAAAACCATGGGGAATGCTAATTCTCAATATGAAAACACTAGTTAAGGTGATTTTTACAAAGGATGACTCACTGCCCAAATGATCACTATTAGAGGGCTCACTGCCCAGAAAGGCTCACTACCAAAGAAAAGAAAGATAGAAAAGAGAATCCACCACTAAAACATAGTTTACACTATCAAAATTACTTTTGGTAGCTATCTGCAACATACTTCTCAACAACAAATGGATTCTTTCAATTTCACATATCTTCAACATAATTAGTCATTCACGCAAATGCCACACTAACTCATATAGATCATACACATACATTTACTATCTCCAAAAAAAAATAATCTTCCAAGTCGGCCAAGACAAAGATCTAAAATAGGTCAACACTAAACATTCTGGTGGTGGGAAGGAATGAGAAGTAGACCACATCACAACATTCCTCTTTGAACACATCAACGTGTTACATACATCGCCAAATGCTGGACCCAAAAAATTATCGACATGCTATACAACAACCTTGACTTCTAGATCAAGCCAAACCCAAAAATAGCACTGAGTAACATCAGCAACACACCTTCTGAGAAGCCAAATCTTTCGAGAAATTACCAAATGACCATCGACATCACATACATACCAAACTTCCACTGCTGCTCAATATATCACATCCGGACCTAACTGGACCATATTATTTGACATCAATGGCAACATACAACATAATGCTAACATTGGCTTGTCATTCTACTTTGGAACTATAAACCCAATTTTGACCCCAATGACTCCAATAGAGAGAGGGGGAAGGGGAGAGAAAAGGAGGGGGATGGAGGGAGGGGGGAGAGAGAAATTCAAAAATCTCTCTAGAAACTTCATATTTTTAAGTTTGATAGTCTCTAATCTTGTGGGGTGGAGGAGTTTGTCAAATATATATATGTAGGTATATATATATATATATATTATACACATACACATACATATATGTATATATATATATATATATATATACATGTATACATTTATACATACATATATACACATACACATACACACACACATATACACATATACACATGAATTTAAGTTAACTTAATGCATATGGGTTTTTGATGCATATAAACCCGATCAAGTTTTTTACATACAAAAGCTTGATCGGGTTTTTTCAATTAAAACCGTGAATGGATATTTACACATATGTGTTAAGACTTGTAATTAGGCTTGGGTGATAAGGCTGGGGCCTGGGAGCTTCATTTCCTTCCTTTTTTACAATTTATCTTCTTCCAATTTGGTTTATCAACTTCCTCGTCATCAAGTTTACACATTATCAAGTGGGTACTTGTAAAATTACCACCATACTTTCACACATCTTCTGAGCTTTCTAACCATATAATTTATTTTAGATTTGAACAACATTAACATATCAATTTTTTATTTCTTTTACCAATGTCTCCATAGTTTTTAGAGACATATGTGTACCATTTTTTTAATAACTTTTGAACTACTTGTCCAAATTTGAAATAAATTATATATTATTGTTCTACATGTCATTCTTTACACTTACCAAAAAATTGAACTTTCAATTATTTTAGTGCAACTTATGTGACATGCACGAATAGGTATCAAGTTTTCATGATGCGTCCACTTCGAAAAATCATAAAAAAATACTTCACAAAAAATTACAAAAATACACACAACTTCTAGCACTTACTCTTAAGTTTAATGGTCTTCATTACAAAGGGTTTTTCAAAATACTAAATGAAAGTATAATTTTTTTACGCACACACTAGACACTATGTTAAAAAAATAGGAACACTTTTGTGTGCATGAAAGGTTCGACCCCCTTAATCTTAACCATTTTTTTAAAACTATAGTAGTTTAAAATCTGGATTTAGAACTTTTTTGGGTGAAAATTTTGTAAACTCGGGGAGGTTAACAAAATTTGGGTTTTCACCACAATATGCAGGACGATATCTCTTAGAAGGCAATACATAGTCCCTCCTATTTATAAGGGAAGGCTCCCCCTTTCTACTGCAATCTATATCTATTATTATTCTGCATGTTAACTTTACACTATTCTAGGATTATGCAATTACTTTACTCTCTTTTTTAGAGGAAGTATTTTTCCAACACTCTATCTAGAATGGACTCTCTTTTTAACAATGAAATAATCCTAACTTGTAGTAAGCTATGATTTTATGCTGGCTGGAAGCAAAGTATCCATGAAAGTACAAAGCCTTTTGTTTCTTCCTTTTCTAAAAATGACTCAAGGTACAAGATTATTGCATATAAAGAGCACAAAGTCTTTTTCAAACAATTTAATCCTATCAACCATTGAAACCCAAATATTCACAATTACTAATAATAAAAATAAGATTTGTAATATATTGTAAGCACAAAGTCTTGCAATTATATCCCAAAACTCACTATTTTATCAAGATAACTCAACAAAGCACAAATTCTTCACCTTGTCATCCACTTAATAGAAATTTTGCAGTAGATGATTATAACGCAAAGTTTACAAATCTTTACTTCACCTCCTTCAACTTAAATACTTCTCACAAAGCAAGATCTAATCTCAAAGGAAGTAGAAAAGAATGACATAAGAACATTCCCTCACACAATAAAGCACTTCCAAGACAAAGATTGGATGTAACTTCTCTTCTTCTTTGATTAAAACTTTTTGAATGTACTACAAGCTCAAAGTCTTAGATAGCTATTCAATTTTGTAGAGTTTTGATGCATTAGCCAAAAAACATCCCTTATTACAAATAGGCCCTTCCTATATATAGAGAAGGGATCATGCACAAAAATAGGGAGAAGTTACAACTAACTATGGAGTAAGTCACAATAGAGTCCTACTTGATTTAGAACTTGTGCAATCCTACATGTGTACAAAGGCATATACAAAACAACACTTGAGGTGTCAATAGTCTACTACAAAATGCCACTAAAAATGTAGAGAGTAAACTAACTATCATTTTTGTCAACTTGATCTTGCTTCATGAATTATTCAACCTTTTATAGAGCTTCCTTCATCTAGGATTTATCAGGACCTTGAGTATGACTGGTGATGACCTTGAGCTAGGTAATGAAGTCAACCAAATTAACATAACACTTCTTGTGCTTCTTCAAAAGAGATTCTAAATACTTCAAAATTAATTGAACATCTACTAATTTATCAATTGAAGACAAAGAGAAGCATTCTTTCTCAAATTTTGTATTTACCAACAAATTGAATTCCTTGATGATTGCATGCACATGAAGAGTCTTCTGGTTTTCCTCTAAGAATGTGAAAGGAATCTTTGTTACCTTTTCCACAATTTCTTTCTTCTTATCCACACATTCCTTTTGTGATTTCCTCATGTCCTTGACGAGTGCCTCCAAGGTATTCATTTGATGTTCCAGAGCCTCCCATTACTCAACATACATATTTCGAGTAGGGATGATTCCATTATCAATAAGAACATCTAGATCAGAATCTTCAAGATTTAACCAGATGTTCATTCTCATGTTTTTCCAGTTCCTGAGATAGAATGTCAATAGTCTTATCTACTTTCAATTTCATAGCTTCTAAATTATCAACCAGAGTGACAACCAAGCGCAACAAGAAATTCAACTAATAATTCTATCCATCCAATCACCCATTGCCCTACTCTATGAAGCCACATGGAGGTTGCTTGTATAACTTGTTTCATGACCTCTTGATCAAGTGATGAAGGTATTGGCTCAATTCCTTTTGAAGATTTTGTCTCCCTGATTAGATCAGTAGTAAGTTGTTCAACTAGTTCTTTCAATTTGTCCTTCTTAATATTATCCTCATCATATCTGGCAATGAGGGTATCCAAAGCCATCTAAGCATCTCCTTTTTCAATATCATGAGTTTATTTTCATAAAGCAATCTTGTTGTAATATTATCCTCATCATATCTGGCAATGAGGTTATCCAAAGCCATCTAAGCATCTCCTTTTTCAGTATCATGAGTTTATTTTCATAAAGAAATCTTGTTAATTATATAATATGTACTTTTAATCTCATCAAGATCTTTATCAACAAGGGGTACAACAATATCCACATATTTATTTTTTGCTTTATCCACCTTAACCCTTGAAAAGGTTTTATCTTTCTTGGCAACATTGTGTTTGCTAGAGGTGAGTTGACTAAAGTCAAATTCATCTAGGGAGACGACTTGTTTCTTCCTCTTGGGAGTATTGGAGAGTAACCATGGTGGTAGAGAATAATCATCCTTTATTCCTACAACCAAATCTTGGGGTGGGTCACTTGTTCTTGGGCAACAACAACAACTAAAATTGATGGAGTTGTAGTAATCACATTAGAAGGATTTTCAATAGTTGACTCATTAGGCTTGGAACTAGTTTCCGTTATGTACTTATTAAATTCATCTAACATAGTGGAAGTTACTTCTGGTAAAGAAGAAAACACATTCTCAATGTTGTCCTGGGGAGTTTCAAATGCAGTCTCACTAGTAGTAGAGAAAGGGACATGAATGACATTACTAGGAGTAACATAAGAAATCATAGATCCAAAGATTAATGACTCAATATTAGAGACTAGAGGGGAAGTAGTGACCAAGAAAGCATGAGATACCTGAGGAAGAGATTCATGAGACTGCTTTGATTGAGAAGACTTAGAGGATTCTGGTAGTATTTCTTCATCTCCCCTTCTTGTTCCTCACCATCCAGTCCTTCTTCAGATCCTTCAACATCAATGAGCTCAGTTTCTTCTTCTTCCTCTCCCATTTCTTTTCCTTGCTGGGCACCTTGAGTTGATGACTCACCTTTAACTTTCCCTTTTCTAGTACCAACAATAAATTTGTACTTAGGATCCCTCTGAGGTGTTGCAGGATCTTGTTTGTTCTTTGTTCTCAGATCAAACTTATTTCCAATTGGTCCAGCAATGTTATCTTCAAAACCAATGTTAAATGGTTTTATCTAGATTCCTTTGCTTGTGAGCCAAAAACTTGTATTCACAAGAATACACTGGAACCTGGCCCTTATTGAAGTTGCCTCTTTCTATGACCATTGAATAAGTGGCAAGGGTGTTTCTGCAATCTTTCTTTCTATATACATTGGATCAAGATATTTCCATCATCAACAAAACCCTCAGGAATATCTGTGATGTTAATATTTTTTATTTGTTCCATAGTGAGACGACAGTAGTCTAGCTTCCCGATATCATGCTCTTTTCTGCAATCAATCCAGATACCTTCAATGCGATGAACATGAACATAAATTTTCTTCAATTTTTTCATCATCCCTCTATAATCAAAGTCTTTTCTAGGGCTTGAAAAATTTCATGGTGACCCTTCTCATTTCATCCTCTATAGCCCTAGCCTTGAAAATAGAAGAAATGGAGTATCTACCAATGGAATGAGAAAACTTGTAACTAGCTTTATGTGAACTTGATTGTGCCTCATGCACTACTACCATTGGATGAGCTAATTCCATCAAGACAATATTTTCAGATGGATACCTTGGAAGCATGAAAGGTTGACCATTGAAGCATCCTACCCTAAGGTAGGTGAAGGTAAGAAATTGTAAGAACATACATCCGTATTGATTAACCAAGCTCCAAGCATCATCATACAGTCTTTTGTTGTATAGGTTCTTGTAAAGTATACATAAATGATATCCAAAGAAAGAATCATTACTCTACAAAAATGATGCAAACTATTCTTCAGAGTCATGGTAATAATACTCATATAATTGAACCTGTCTCCTACCTCCTTCTAAAGACAAACCTAGGAAGTGCCTCTTGGAGGTTTTAACATGTACTAAGTAGGAGGTCATATAGAACTTGAGATTTGTAGGTGCCTTGTTGAGTTGATCATATATGGCATCACTAATTTTCTTTCCCAAGTAGATTCTCCTTATTTTGCCTTATGACATGAATATATTGATACATCCATTCATAGTAGGTATTAGAAGTTGGAAGTCCTTTTATCCTATTGAGAAGAGTAATTAGATTATTGACTTCCTCAATGAAATCATTGTAGTGGAAAGTCTTTGACCATTGAGAAATTATGGGTCTTGAAACCTTCAACCAATGCTCATCCATGTTTTTCCTACATTTTTCAGAATTCTTGTCATAATAGATTTGAGCCGACTGCATGGTTATGTCTAAATGCTTTTCTATATTTGGGATTTTGGAAATGGTGTTGAAGAAATCCTCATCCAACCTGACAAGCTTCTTACCAGTAGCATCCCTAACAATTCTGCTCTAAGGATCAAAATGATTTTCCAATGCCAAAACAAATTTGGGATACTGTGTAGACATTGGAAATGTAGAAACCAAATGAATACTACTATTGATGGTGGGTTCCATTTTATAGTATTGTAGTGGTTCTTTGACTCTTTTGAGAAATTTTTCTAGGTCCACATGACCTATTTTTCTGTCCCTTATATTGTCAACATGGGAGGTTACTGAAGAAGGCGGGAAAATTAGATGTGGATCCTGCCTTTTGAATTTCACTGCCTTCTTGTCTGGAGGCGGCTCTATCATTAGTATGTGAGTAGCACTGGGGCATTGAGAAAACATCAACACTTGTAACGAACATTTCACCAACCATCTCGATCATTTCTATAGAATAGGACCATGCATGTGCCATATTTAGTATCTTTTGGGTTTATCGAACCCCCATTGTAACATGGTAGAACAAGTGTAAATCGGGTCTACTAACCCTATTTACATGTGTGTGGATTCAGTGTAATTCAAGTCAGTAGACTTGATCTACACTTTAAATGGCTAAGTGCAATGCAAGGTGTAATTTGGGTCTACAAACCCGATTTACACTTTGGTGTGAAAAAGATAAGGATAAGGAATAGATTGGGTTTGCAGGCTCGAATTACACCTTATCAAAGGTGTATTGGGAGACCAGGTGTAGGTTGGGGCTACAAACCCAATCTATACCTTGAAAAACAATGAAACCATGGTGTGGATCGATTTTGTAAACCCAACCAACACCGAAACAGGTAGTGGGAAGGGAAAGTCACTGGTGTTATATGGGTTTCTAGGCTTGAACGACACCTATGGTATGGTGTGGTTTGGGTCTGCAAAACCAAACAACACTGAATGGTATGCAATGTTTATAGGAGACAAAAATGATAATGCCCTAGTATGATTTCGGGTTGACAAAACTGAAACATACCACAAATGACTGTGATGTGGTTCGAACTTGCTAACCTAAAACACATCGACTATGAAAGGGTTGGGATATAAAGTGCATTTTGGGTTTGCAAACCTGAAATGCATCTATGTGCAAATGAATAGTGCAGTTTGGGTTTACAAACTCGATTTGCACTAGGAATGACAAAAAGTATAATTCGGGTTTGTAAACCTGAATTGCACCAAAATACTAAGAGACCAAGAAACTTCAAACAAAGATTCTAAGAAGACAACCATGCATAGGAGGAGACTCAAAGTACCTCAAAAAACATGCATGGAGCTTATAAGCCACAATTTGGACAAAAAATTGTAGGGTTGTCCCATTTTTTCCTTAAGTCCTAATTGGGAACAACAAGAGTACTACAATTCGTGTTCCTTTGGTATCTTCAAAAAAAATTTGCACGAGTCTCGAATTTCTCCTCTAAGTTCAAGTTTAACTGATTTCAAAAAAAAACTAGCCACTTATACCCCCTTTTTGTTCAACATCTTGGTGCACTTACCCTCCTTCAATAAATACCATCAAACAACCTACCTTGGTGATGTCATTCTTCAACCATCATCCATATGCTATTTTGATCCTATAATCCCAAAATTTGTCCTATCAATAGCTAAGTTGGCCATTTTGTCAGATTTCAAATTTGCCTCTCTATAAACATGATTTATGGTGCAAACCTCAAAGAATTTGAGGAGTTCCAAGATTCTATCCACCAAAGCACCTAGTTTCCAATTTGTCGTGGTCCTTATCTTAATAGCTTTAACTACTAGAGCTGAATCACCTTCAATATCACTTCTGGTGATATCCAAATCCTTACAAAATAAGAGACCTTGTATGAGAGCTTTTAATTATACTACATTGTTGGTGTCTTCCTCCAGTAGTATTGCAATCTTATCGATAACCTTCCCATCAAATAGTCTTATGATGCACCCAGTACCAGAATGGCCAAGATTAGCTTGAGAGGTACCATCGAAGTTAAGATTATACCACCCAAACTATGGTGTTTTCCACTAAGATGCCCTATAATCTATTGTCACACCACCTCCATTTTATACAAATGGAGGGATCTTTAAACCATTCCATCTTAGCCAAGTTATTCTTCCATCCCAATCAGTAAATTAACCATTTCTGGGGAAATGTATATCACTTTTATTGTTAGCCACTTCAACTATTGTAGCCTTGACTTTGTTCACAATGGACATAACTGGCATATCTTTTTTCTTCAAAGATTATCCGATTTTGTTCCTTCCAAATCTCCTAGTTTAATAAGGACAAATAATCCACAAGAAACCAAGGAGTCCCATACCCATCTTAATTGACCAACATGTGATGAGACTCATGATGTCATTTGGTAATGTCATGATCCACTCAAGTTTATCATAGAGTCAACACTAGCATTTTGGGTAGCCCAAAATTAAATGGTCCATGGATTCTTCCTCTCTCATGCATAACACACACCTTGATGGGCCATCATAACCCATTCTCTTAAAATTATTTGTAGTTAGAATTTTCATTTAAGTCACAAAACCCAAGTAAATAACCCAACTTTAGGCATGCAAAATTTACTTCAACAAAGCTTAATCAAGATCTCGAAACAACCTTGAAAATTGTTCATGACCACCACTCTTTAACCATCTTTGGGATTAAAAAATCAATTATTTGCTTCAACCAAAATGAGTTTATCTTGTTCACTCTTGAACACAATCCTTCTGGTTGATATAACATCCATCACCCTATTGATTTCCTTTATTGGCAATAACAAAGAATGTAGGTCCTTCTACCTCCACCCCAAAGCAAGATCATTATTGAAAAAAACAACATAATCTTTCACTAGGCACCCCAATGTAGTTTCATATATGTCTTGGTCTACTCTACCTCTAGTATACTATCTAAAATGGGATATCCACCCTACAAATATTTCCCAAATAGTGTCAAACCACCATCATATATATCCCATGCAGGGAAAACTTTAAGAAACCCCCCCTTGGACAAGGTGTAAAAACCTAGCGAAAGTTGTATAATTCTGAGGAAAATTTTAATTTTATTGGTAAATTTTTGCGGTTTACGAAGAAAAATAATAATCTCCATTGGCGAATTAGCCGTGATCGCTCAAAGTTTGTGGAAAATCCTGGCGAATTGTACTATTTTTAAAACCCAAAAAATAATTGCATGGGTGAATGGTAATGTTTTTAAAACCAGAAAAATATTTGCATTGGCGATTTCAACCTATTTTCAAACCATAAAAATAAAATATCGGCGATTTCATGCTATTTTCAAACCATAAAAATTAAATATTGGCATTTTCAAGCTATTTTCAAACCATAAAAAAAAAATATTGGCGATTTCAAGCTATTTTCAAACCATAAAAAAAAATATTGGTGATTTTAAGATATTAACTTTAAGTAATTAAAACACATGGCACACAGTCGTCAACTCTCTGCCTGGAAGACTACCCATTAGAAAATCTCATGACCTAGCGACAAGCCCTTACGACTCTCTCTATCTCCAACTCGCAAGATGAAAATGCTAAGTCTTCTTAACCTCGAGATCTAGCGACTGAGGGAAACTGAACTGGCACTCACCAATTCTCGACCACAAATTTTAAGTCCTCGTCACTGCAATGACTTGGAGATAGTGGTAACTTTAACCCTTGTCGCGTACTCGCCAACATAAAACTGTTTATCTCAGACCAACTTGAGACCTCATGACCAAAGCAATTTCACTAGCAATCTCTAGCTTGGTGACGTAAAATGCTAACACCCAAAAAGCTAGAGACCTCACGATGTAAACCCAAACCAACTTGTCGCCAACTCGCGGCTTGATCACGTCTTCAAAAATTTTACCTCGCGAGCTGGCGATAACCATAAAACTTAACCACAAACTATCTGGTTGCTAGCTCGCAACCTAAAATTTTTAAGGCTTGGATGCTGACTCGTTCCTGAGGGACTAGTTTGAAGGTTTCTCTTGAGTCAAGGTTGATTAGACAAGCGAGGACAACAGTTTCAGAGGCATAAAAGGATTTGATAGCTTCTGAGTTAGAGATGGGAGATCACGGATTTCTTTGAGAAATAAGAGCTCAGGTTGCTTTTTGTCAAGGATTTTGAAGCAGAATTTGTCCAATCAAGGAGGAATAAAATCAGAACAAAATCGTTCACAATAGATGAGCCTTAGCAGGATGCAGTGGATTTGATAGGCATGATGATGACTTCTAGGAATCTAGAGTCTACAGTCATGTTGAAAACCACCAAAATGATAATTTTTCACATGAATGCAGAATGAGCATCACCAAATGAAGTGTGAAAATGTTATAAATACAATGGAGTGGTGACTTAATTGGTAGAAGAGAAAATAAACCTTTTTCATTTTCTGAGAATGGTTTTTTTCCTCAGAAAGGAAGATGATGTTTGAGCAGGATCATGCATGGAGTTGTACTTATTGTGTGCTCTGTGATACCAGATGGGTGTTTTTTTGTTTTCTTATGTGTGAGTTTGTTCATTGTCAGAGGGGGTGTGAAAGCCTTTTTTGTCAAGAAGCACCAAGCATGGCACATCCTCTGCTTCTACTTTTCCATAAGATGGCAAGGGGTTTGAAGAAGGAGCCCGCAGAGGAATGAAAGAAGGATTTGTTTGGGTGGGGAGTGGCAGCCAGTCATTTTTGTGATGACATGGAAGCTGCAACACCCCCCACCCCCCCCCCCCCCCCCCCAACAAATTACATTTACCCTAAAGCTCATGTTTCCACTTTCCCTGATCGTGGGCATGAAGGCTCAAGTTTCTCTTTCCATTTTCTCTGCTCCTGGGCATGAAGGCTTCCTCCTCTATTTTGAAATGATCTGTTGGACTTGGACAGAATGTAACATCTCACATTCCATCCGAAATGAAGGCATTAGGGTGATAATGGCATGGCTCAAGCAGTTTTGCAAGTTGTATAGTCATTGGGGTTCCTTTTTTGGTTCCAGTAGTGATTCTAGACTCTAGGTGAAGGGAGCAAGTTGTATACTGTATAGTCATTTATAGAGAAAATGAAAATCATTTAGTGTCAAGCTTTGTCTGTGCAGGTTCTTAAAGGAGTTATATATAAATTTATTTTGTGTATAATTCTATCTCTTTCAAATGATCAGAATCACGAGATTTAACTTTTTTCATTTGTTGCATTGTTATGGTGTATGTAATTTTTCATTTAATGCTTCCTAATCCTATTATGCCCAAGAATGCAAAATTTCTGTTAGTCTAGAATCATATTAAATAATTAAGGATTCACCTCATTGTAATTGGTGGGCGGATTATAGACAGTCATAGAAAACCTCCATATATATTACATAAACATCAATAACATATAAAATCATAAGAGTATTAAGAATGAAAGTATTAAACACCACAATAGATTATTAGATAGGAATACAATTATACAACATAGTTAGTAAAACATCAAGACAACATACCAGTGCCTTATCCTAGGGCATAGAGTCACTTACAATTCAAGACAACCTGATAATAAACTTCAATAAGATTCATTTGTAGATAAATAGGAATGAAATTATGAATAATGCCATTACATACAGTTACACAACCCAGATTCATATGTAAATTGAAAAACCCTTACCATTCAATTCATAGTGAAAACATAAATTCAACACAAAGACAATTATGTGAAGATCGCATTGCTCAAACTGCAAATGATATTGATATTATATTCATAATGATATCAGAAAGTAAATTCACAATGCGATTCAACTATGCACTTATCAAATTCTTGAACAGTTGAGCTATTATAACTATATAAGAGTTTTCAAGTTCAACATCATTGATCAATATAAGTGGCAACCTCAACCTGAGGATTCAACAAGCTTAGGATTATTGTGAAGAATCTTGGGTAGCAACCTCAACCTGAGATTTCTTCTTTGGCTTTAGCATGGCTTGCCACCTGTCCACCTCTTTGTCTGTTGGCCAACTGAATGCCTTTACCTCTTCCAACTTTGCAACTGAATTTGTCCATCTGGCATTTGTAACTGCCCTGGACTCAACAATAAACTTTGTATGGTCAACCTCAACCTTGAACAATGAATCAAGCAGACCGTTAAGGAAATCAACATCAACCTATTCATTTACATGCTTGATTATTTCTTCTTGCTCCAGAATCAAATCAAATTCGCTAGTCCAATCAGAAACTGATTTCAAATCTCCATTACTACCATAAATTGAAGGCACCAATTTATTATAACCTTCCCCAAATGTCTGCAATTTTTCATTTGTAAGCACATCCTTCCCTGTGAAAAATGCATAAGCTGCATTCATTACCTCCACCATGTCTTTAGTGTCATTGATCTTGGGAGGGAACTCGTCACTATACATCATTGCAGTATCTAGCTTATCCATTAATCTGCTTCTTCCTAACCAAACATTGAACAAAGGTCCAAGAAAAGTGATAGCCTGAGAGGATGTTTTGCTTGCCTCTTTCAAAGAAATGTGTAAATCATGCACAACCATCAATTTGTCTTTCAATATAGTAATCTTGTGTTTCAGAATTCCTGACACAAAAAAGATAGCCTTGACATTTTGTTCCTTTTCAAGTATTTCAATTTTCCCTATGTATTCCTCCATTTTTGCTGTCACATCAGCTGGTATTTCTTGTACGTGTTCTGTAATCTGTATTGGAGGGGGCTCATTTGCAATTTTTTCTTTCAACTCCACTAACTCTTCCTCCAGAGCGCCCTTCTTCATCAATGTCTCTTCATATTTTTTAGAAAATGCAATCAATTGGGTATATGTTTCTGTGTATCTTCTTGACAAATCCTCTATTTTTGATAAATTCATGAAAGAAACTTGAGTAAAAAATGAGGCAATCTCCGTGTCAGTTGTGTTCTGCAAGTTCCAGATCATTCTATCAGCTTTCTTTTCTACTTGGATATTTAGAAGGTGGGGATTTTGAGTGGAAGGGGCCAAAGACCAAGCAGCAAGTGTCTTTGACTTAGGATTAAATCCAGATCCTCTTATTACATCTCCAATTTCAAATTCAGTTCTAAACATTGGGTCCTCTCACTTCCTAATCTGATCAATAATAAAAATAGACCGGATATCCCAGTCAGGCATCATAATCATACCAGTACTCTTTATCAATTGTCTTGCCTATTCCACAAATATTTCCTCCCTGTCAGGATCATATTCCTGCAGTTTGATGATCTCCTCTTTCTTTTCTTCATTTGCTTCCTCTATGATTAGATTTTGTTTTAATTGATTTTGTTTCAACCTTGTCAAAAAACTTTTAAAATCATTTGACTTAATAAAGTCATCATCTTTCATGAACTCATTTGACAACATCACACGCTCATCAAAGCGTTGAGCAAGGGCTTTGTTTGTTTCTCCCCGTTCTTGATTCTGCCCTGCTTCTCTGAGATGTGTCCTTATTTGATGAAAGTAGTGTCCTTGTTCTATAACAATTGCTTTAGCAGGGTCTCTCCTCACAATTGTACCGACCTCAGTGATTTTTTGTTTCTTTGCAGCTGGCACTCGGGTAGATTGAACTTCATCCCCACTCTCTACATCATCAACATACACACTAAGTGGCCTCTTGCCATGTGAAGAATGTCCATCTTGGGGGTCTTACTGTTGAGCAGTCACTTCTGGAATTTGAGACATTTGCTCCATCAGAGTTTCATATAAACTCAGCATTTTGTTAATCCTCTCCAGGTACGGGCTATCAATGCAAAAACCTGAGAAACTAGGGTCAACAGCCAACAATTCTACTTCAACTATCATCAAATTTTTCCATTTTCTTCTCCTTTCTTGTACTTCATCTTTTCTCAGCAAATTTCTAACCACATCTTCATCATCCAATGGTTCATGGTCCTTTATTGTGGCCCAAGGTGTCATTTTTGGCATTGCAACTTTAATAAATTGTTCCGGATCACAGAATCTAGACACAACATTAACCAACCTATACTATTTAAGGAAATTGTTTACTTCATCAAAGGAACTCCTACCAATGGTAAAATCAGACACAACCCAAAGCCTAGGAAGAAAAGAACCCTTCCTGTGTTTATCAAGGTATTATTTTTCAACTAGGGTCAATTGCCAGATAAACTCCATAAAAGCAATCCTAATTGGAACAAATTTTGGTAAAATATGGGGAGGCTGAGGACACCCATAGACTCTCATCATAGTAAAGTTATCAAAAAAATAAAAGTCCCCCCAGTTATGTGAAATAGGCTAGTTTGGAACATACTGGTAAGGTCTCAAAACTCTCCTAACATTAATTGACAATCGTTCCCTATTTATTCCTAGCATTTCCATAATTGGCGAAACAATCCAACTTTCAAAGAAAAGGAAAGAAGAATGGGGAGAACTACGATCCCAAACCTGGGTCCATCTTTGTATTGGCATTAGGAAACCCAATTCTTCTTTGAAAATATCCAATTCTTTATCCACGAACTCAACATTATAGAACAAGATTAAATGCATCAGCAATGAATAATGCTTGAATGTAGGGTTGGGTGCACCACTCTAAATTTCAACTAGAGCATTATGAATGTGTTCAACCACATAGCCCACATAATCATAATCTTTGTTAACATCTGGGTGTTGAATGTCCATAGCCATCATCAGTAATTTAGCTGACACTGTTGAATCTCCATCAAAACCCAACACTCTGCATAATCCATAGATTGTACAATGCATATAATGGTGGAAAGGTGTGATGTCAAATGGTGGTTCGATACTCTATGGAATTATACCTGGATTCTTATTCACCCTAGGCATGTATCTGGGCATTGCATGCTTCTTGATAACACCTTTGTATTTGTCACAATCCTCTGCAATCCACTCCAAATCTATATCTGTACATGCAACACCAGTAATCTAGAAAGCTTCAACAAAGCTAGCTCTGTTAATTGAAACTAGGGCAGACTAGTTCTTTCTTCTGATTACCCTAGATACTGGGCAATAGCGCTTGGCCAACTCTTTGATCAAATCCACATCAACATACACATCTGGCATAATTAACTTTTCCATATTTAAATCCCAAGGGTTTGACATCGGGACACCCTTAAACCTTTTTTTCCAGAAATAATGAAACAGAGCAGAACCAGTCATATTAAGGGTGGTAGGGTTTCTGCATTGGCTCCATAAATGTCTCCATGCCAAATGATTTATATTCAAAGCAACGGAAGTCCCTGGCATCAAATCTACAAATTCATCTTTGTATTTCTTAACCATCATTTCCTCAGTGGCACTGGCCTTGGAACCTCCATGTCCTCCTGCTCCACTTGTCGTGGCCTTGGGCTTGGGCTTGGGCTTGGGCTTGGAACCTCTAGTACCACTCATCGCCTAGCTCATTTTAGCTACAGGAGAAAAACTTAACCAATTTTCTAAAATTTTCTCACACCCAACACTCTAAATTCTTCAACATTGTTGCAGAGCTCAATTCACTGGATTACCTCGAAGATAGAATGCATTAATGCAATTATACAAAACCTCGGCTCGATCTTGCAATTTATGGTATTTACTATATGAATTTTGGGCCCTGTCACTTCTCTCAAGTCTCAAGTCTCATTAGTTGCCACACTTGCATGAACTAGCTA
The DNA here is from genome assembly GCF_030272615.1 of Cryptomeria japonica. Classification (NCBI taxonomy): domain Eukaryota; kingdom Viridiplantae; phylum Streptophyta; class Pinopsida; order Cupressales; family Cupressaceae; genus Cryptomeria; species Cryptomeria japonica. The sequence goes on along the minus strand of NC_081414.1, from coordinate 410,494,569 downwards.
CTATGGCATAATGACATTAATTCAAACTTCAAATTGAAGTACTCGAGCAAAATTTGAATTCATGCCCTTCTATTTGATTGGTGATTGGCATTCAAAACTTTTATAGAACCCGACAAACAAGTCCATGTGTTAGTGATTTAGCGACAATGCTACCAAATCCTCTTAATCGCAAGCTCGCAACCCCTTTTACGAATCCTCAAAGAATCTCGCGAGTGAGCGACAACTGTTGATCTAACAAAACAACTTATTTCATCGCAAGCTCGCAACTAGAAACTTAACTTGACTTAAACCCTTGCGATCCCGCGACAACAAGACACTTAACCGTTGTCGCATGCTTGCAACACTTTTTGACTTAAGACTTACAAACCCGCGAGCATGCGATGACCACAAAATCAGACCAAAACTTACCTATCGCCAGATCGCAACTTAAAATGCTAAACAACTTCAAAACCTGCGAGCAAGCGAATTAACCGCATCGCATGATCGCAAATTAAAATGACTTAACCGCGAACATCTCGCGACCTTGCAATAACATAAAATCACACTCAGTCGCAACCTCGCAACATAAAATGGTATTTGGGCGCCGTCACTTCTCTCAAGTCTCATTAACTGCCACACTTGCATGAACTAGCTAGTGTGGCATTAATTCAATTAAACTGATAGAATGCATTAGTGCAATGTACAAATGTCAAAATCTTGGCTCGATCGTGTCAAAACTTTTACAGAACCCAACAAACAAGTCCACGTGTCGATCCCCATCTTTAATCGCACACTCTCAACCGGTTATAACAATCAGGAAAGAAACCAGCGAGTTAGCGACAATGCTACCAAATCCTCTTAATTGCAATCTCGCAACCCCTTTTACGAATCCTCATAGAATCTCGCAAGTAAGCGATAGCCGTTGATCTAACAAAATAACTTATTTCATCGCAAGCTCGCAACTCGAAACTTAACTTGACTTAAACCCTTGCGATCCCGCAATAACAAGGCACTTAACCGCCATTGCATGCTTGCAACACTTTTTGACTTAAGACTTACAAACCCGCGAGCATGCGATGACCACAAAATCAGACCAAAACTTACCTATCGCTAGATCGCAACTTAAAATGCTAAACAACTTCAAAACCTGCGAGCAAGCGACGAAACCAACTAAGCTGTGATACCAACTACATCGCATGATCGCAAATTAAAATGACTTAACCATGAACACCTCGCGACCGTACGACAACATAAAATCATACCCAATCGCAACCTCGCAACCTCACAACATAAAATGGTCAAGTGCAAAACATCTTGCAAGGTAGAGACAACTAAAATCTCCCAGTACTCGCAAGCTCGCGACTTAAACTGACTTGATGATAAAGGACCTGCAAGCTAGCGATAACCGTTAAACATGTCTGACCAACCGTTTGACCACACTTGACATTGACATGGACAAATAAATAGAGGACACCTTAGATTTTCAACGCACGACAACTTTGGTTTACTAGCCAACTAAGACAAAAAAACAAACACAAAACCCTAATCGCCATGAACATCATTTTAAGCATTTAATGTAGAACAGTAGAAAGGTTCTAGCAGTAACAGTTATGCAATATGAATAATTTTATGGATCTTGTGACACAAATTGTTGCATTTCATGTTCAACATGTTACATAATGTGGAACCAAATACCAATTTACTAATAATTCAATTGTTAAGTAATAATTCAAATTCAGAATTAAAAATATGAAATAAGTATCCGTTCTACTTCTGATTGACAAATTCAAGGAATACAATATAAAAAATCATCAATGACAACTATAGTATTGCAATTTTGCAAATTGAAATTGTAATATGACTCAAGAATTGTAGTATAATTATAAATACCTATAAATTGACTGCTAATTCACTTCAGTGATTCAATCCGACTGTCCAAGGCTTCTATATCCCAAATGGACTCAAGAACCGAAAACTGACTAGTACTAACAGGTTCATCTTCATTCTGAGTTGGGTATTCAAAAATGTTTTCATCTTCATGCTGACTCTGAGTCTGCAATCCATCATATTCATTTGTCTCACCACTAGCACTAGCAGTAGCACCACTAGCACTAGCAGTAGCACCACTAGCTTTTAAAGTGTTGCACACCCCTCATCTATCACACATGGAATTCTAGATTGTCAGTGCCCTATCATATGGAAAATCTCTAACATTATACTGGGTTACAAACAACCTCAAGCAAGTTTCCAAATTCTTCTCTAATTTGTTTATGATCTTTGATTTCAAAAGCCCTAATGCACTGAAAACTCTCTCATCTTCCACCGACCCCAATATCATTGTTTGACATAAATCAACAAGTTTGAAATGTTCTGGTATTGCAATACACAATGCTTCACTTTGATCTATCCTTTTCCAAAGCCTTGTGATTGATGCAAGTTCAAATGGATTCTCCAAGTTAACCAACTGCTATTTCATAACCAATGCAAACTGTTTACATTGTTTTCTATGATGATATGAATTTAAAATTCCTTCTATTGGCTGTCCATTGCAATATGCATCTTTTGAAAATGTCAATATCAATTCCTCTAGTTTTTTATGATACATCTTTGCATCATTTGGATTATCTCCAATTGAATGCCAAAATTAAGGATACACACAACCCATGGCTTCAAGTATTTCTTCTCGAGGGAATCTTTCACGAGTCTCAGTTGAAAGTTCATATGCAATAGACTTCAAATTATCACTAATAGATTTAACAATCCTGTCAAAATCTTCCTTTTTAACTGGTAGTGCTCTGCCTTGCTTGCTCGTCTTAGATTGGTGCATTGGTATCTGAAATCCTTTTACAAAGACACATAACTCATTTTTTGTATTGAAATGTAAAAAAATTTCAGCATGCTTCAAATCTGTAATTATCTGCCACCTAAAAAAATTTGATCTTCACCCTGTTAGATCTGAATATAGACCATCCAGGCTCAAGCATGTCATTTTATGTAGAGTGCTATACTCATTGATATACATAGTTCTGTCTTGGGCTTTCTTAACAAGTTTTTTCATTGAATCCAGCATGGCGAGAAGACTAGCTAAAGTTAACAAAGTCTCTATATCACTTAACTTATGTAAGAGATCAGGAGCTTTGTCTACTGTGAGGCATTGCTCATACATTAATCTGATCAAGGATTGATATTCTATGAGAACTTGTTCCACTGGTCCATGCAAGGAGATCCGTCTGGTCTCAACATCCCTGAGAAGCTTGTTTCCTCCTGTTACCCCCTCAGCAAAAATCTGAAATTCTGCAAAACGTTTAGGACTTCGACAGAAGTATGAGTGGAGCTCATGGACCAGATCTTCAACTTTTGACACTGTAGGGAAATTGCTTACAATTCTATATGCTAAATTCATTCGATGGGCCATGCAGTGAATGCCAACCATGTATGGTGCAATACTAGTTTGTAATCTTGTGCAAAGACCGGTCCTTTGACCTTGCATTACTGCAGCTCCAACACACACCAACTTCTTGGCAATTGTCAAGTCATCCATACCAGCAATTTCATTCAAAGCTTTCTTAACTTCCAAATATAAATTTTTTGTTGTTGAATTGCCCCTCATTTTACGAACACAGAGTAGATGAGCTTGGCGGATGTGTTCTTTTACGGTATACACATGCATACAAACCCAAGCAGTGTTATCTACTGTAGTAACTTCATCTATGGATAATGAAATGAAATTTGACTCTTTTACACTCTCTTGTAAATTTTCCTTTTCCACCTCAGCGAGACTGTTTGCCATTTCCCATCCAGCATTTATTGACCAATGTGACATAAGATAGTGAGGAACATTCAAAAAAGATAATAAATTACTAAATTCTGGGAAATCTTTCATAGGACACCCTCTCAACATAATATGAAAAACAACACTCATCTGAACAGTCTTTGCTAGGTTTGCATCTTTCTCTGCATATTCAAGCCTAGCCTTGATTGTATTTCCAAATCCACTATTACGAATCAGTGTCATTTTGTGGTTATGCTCTTCATATTCCGCGGCATACTTAACATGAAGACATTCTTCCTTTGATTTCCATCTTACTACTCGTGTTTCCTTTCTGTCTATGATCTGTTTTTCATAAACCTTACCAATATGCTTTTCTATGGTGTCAAGCTTTAGCTGCATCTTCTTCTCTCTTTTAGTTTTCCAGCTACAAATCTTACACCTGCATTCTATTGGTTGTTCATCATTGTTTGGGACAGGTTCAATGAATGGGTACTTTGCTACCCAATCAATCTTAAAAATCCTTGTCATCTCCCACTCTCGCCCTAGTTTTACTTTCCTTTTTCTTTTCTTCCTACCAACATCATCTTCAGTACTAGCATTTGCATTCGCCAATGGTATCTCATTGTGTGTATCCCTTAGAACATCTTTTTCCATGTCGGTATTGTCATCCTCATTTGATGCATTTAACTCAATGACAATCCCACCTTGTGGTGGTGGTGAGCTACTGTGAATGGGTTCTGCAACTGCAGAGGTTGATGGACCAGAAACTTTGCCAATTCCAAAAAAAGACTTTATGGTACTATCTTTAAGTTTAAGTTTTGGGCGTTTTGATGGCCTCCCAATCCCTTTAGTTTCACTGCCCTGAGGAGTCTTACCCTTATCTGACATCCCAATCCCTTCACCACCCAGAGGAGTCTCACGCATGTCTGACTATGACATCTTGAGTCTTGACCTCTCACTACAAATTAAAAGTTAAAACTAATACTATCAAGTATGAATAAATGATTACTCAACTTTATGCCTTCTCAATTCTCTGAATCAGGAATCAGGAAATGCTTAGGCCTGTGTTGCAGGATTGTAACTCTGGCCCTCCCCCCTACAATGAACTTCGACTTTCCAACTCAATTTACGGAATGCGAATCGAGACTCGAGACTCCGAGAGCTCCCAATTTACTAATCAGACACGAACAAATTGTAAGAAAGAGTGTAAGAAATAGTGTATTTATAGCAATCCATGATTGCATATTTGGCAAATTGCGCGGGGCCCGGGCGTCGCAATTGCCAATAAACATTTAATTTAATTGCATTCTTCACGAATTGAACAGGTGTGCAATGAACATTTAATTTAAGCGGGGCGAAATGGGTCCTTGAATGCTTATAATGTTTTATTTGATATTGGCGAATTTGGCCGACGCATGCAATGAACATTTAATTTACCATTGGCGAATTAGGTCTTGGGTACGTGGTCGTTTTACTATTGATGTCGAATAACAGAGGTGATCTAATACCCACGTCCGAGTGATTCCAGGTGAATATTATGGGCATGCACATTGATGGTGTGTGGTCAATGGCGAAGCTAGATTATACAGTGTACCGTTAACCCCAAAATTTTGGGTGATTTGACCACGATGTTGCCCCAGACTATTCGCGCGGAATTCGCCAATTGGCGAAGATTCACCACTAAAAAACTCTCTGATCCCATGATAAGAAATTTTTCATCATTGATCTGCAATTGAGCACGAAGTTCCACACCCTTGATCCTTTAGGAGGATTAACAATATTAAATATGCCAATAAGGTCATTATTGTCCAAGTATTTCACCTGAAGGATTTTGGCCTATTTCAACTAAGGTTCTTTATGCATTCTCCAAATCAATTTTTACCCAAGCACCTTATTTTGCCACACTTGGTTTCTAAGACCTACACCCTCTTGTCCCTTAGGTCTGCATACTTTATCCCAAGAGATTAATTCTACTTTTTCTTTTTCTTTTTCTTTTTCTTAAAGCCCTTGCCTGGTTGCAAGAATGGAAGACAGTTGGTTGTGGCATAAAAGATGTTGTCATGTTAATTTTTGATAATTTGGTTAAGATAAGCAAGTCAAGTGTTGTAAGAGGATTACCCCAACTTGTCAAACCGGATAGTTGTTAGGCCCAATATGGAAAGCTAATGTACTGAGAGGGGAGGGGTGAATCAGTACTCCAAAACTTTTCTTCAAAAATAACTTTACTGTTATGCATAAACCAAATAGTGCAGTAACATAATATAAAGCTAAAACAAATAGATAACAATCATACATTATTCACTCCATAACACATATATTTTGGTTACACAGAAACTCTTGGTTAGAGAGAAAAAATGCGGTGGGGATGGCACCCACAACTTCACTACTGCAATAATAAAGAGTGCTCACTTAGAGCTACATGTTTAGCTATTTCTGATAGCTTATCCTATTAGGAGTATCAAAATCTGTTAGATCTACCTTGCTAAAGGATTTTACAACACTTCATCTAAATGTTGCACCTGGTTAGAGGCTTTACAATTTATAGACTTGATTAGAGTCTTTTACCCTGTTAAAGGTTTCTCTTACAACTTCAAAATATTACAATAAAATCATTACAAATATCTGCAAATTTACATCTAGAATGTTATAGCAAATTCTATGTGCTCAGAATAAGATTACCTTGCTTATAGCATACCTCGGTAACCCATATAGTAACTCGGTAAACCCTTCTGTTTACTTTGTTCTTTGACTGTTCTCTGAAATCCTTCTCGGTGACCTCTGTGTCTCTATAACAGTCATAACACTTAGTGCTTTCACATGTCTTGCTTCATATATCTCTATATCTTTTATTCTGTCATGCTACATGTATCTTTCTGATCTAAATCCATGTTGTATAAATAGATCTCTTATGTCGGTGATCCATTCATTGCTTCGATCTTACAAATATGTTTTATCGAATGAATAACCATGCAGAATATTTCATTGGTTACATAGCCTCAAAATCATACACAATCTTTAAGTGCAATTTCCAATGTGATAACGGTTCTATGTGCCTCGATCTTGTAACACGTTTTCATATGTATGTCCAGGTTCAATGAATCTGGTAACACATTTCACTCGGTGTATATCAACTTGGTGTGTCATCTTTGCTGCTCGGTAGACATGGAATGATACTCGGTAGACAGCTCGGTGTATGCTACGCTCTGTGACTACTTTCTTCTGTAACCGACTGGACTGTTCATACCGACTGAATATTTCAGTAGTAGTAACCGACTAGAGTATATAGAATAACTTTGAACATAAAACTAATGGCAACTTGATAAGTAGTAAAAATCTCCCCTTTTGACATTAGTTGAGATGTTTGACAAAAACTACTTTCAAAGTTATAACTCAATAATCTATATACTTGCAAAATTTGATTATATTGACAGTATATACAATAGTCAATAAAATAATATATCCAGATATACTCCCCTTATCGATATACTGTACAAAACTCTGATTTTGCATGTTGTTCTGTTCACTACTCGGTTCACTGCACTTGGATACTTTGTTCACTCTACTCGGTATACTCCCCCTGTATACTATACTCCTTTTGTTTGATACTATACTTTGAATACTATATCACTCCCCCTTTTTGACAAACATCAAAATTTAGTTACCATTCGGTGGTGGCAACTGGTCAAAAATGGATTTGTACTTTGTCTGGGCTTCGGTGAGAGCGACAGAGAGGACATCCTTTACACCATCCATTAAAGAATTATGCGCTTGAATATCAGCCAATAATGATATTAAGCCATTTGGAGTGCTTCCCTCTTGTGTAGTAGATAGGGATGTGGCTCGGTTGATCTATTCTTGGACAGATGAAAGATGAGGAAGGAATAATGTCTGAAGTGTCATTATGTCCATCCTGATCTTGTGTTCTTCATTTCTTAGGTCCAATTGTTGAGCCATGAGCTATTGTAGCTTTGTATAGAAATTCTGAACTGAATTTGGCTCTGTGGTCAACTTATTTGAGAGATCGGTGATCTCTTTCTCAATTGCTTCTATTTTATTCTTGATGTCTTTAATGAATAAAGAAAATGTACAGAGTTTCTGAAATAAATAATGAATGTGCTTGAGTTGAGGAGTCAACTCAGCAATAAATTTGACAAGTTTAACTTTGCCAATAGCTATAGCTTTATGTACCTCTTCTATCATTTTTGCAGTGAGCTCCTTGTCTTTTAGCTTGCTCAAATATTTTGATGCATCTACTCCATATGTCTCTATCTTTGTTAGGAGTTCATCCAGTTGAATGTGGATGGCTGCATCTATTGACATTGTAGCTTCAAGTAGCATATCTATTAAGAGTGCTCTCACCTTCTGAAGTACCTTATTTTTCTTTTGAATCACCATTTGCTTCTTGTGTTCGGCCTTTGCTTTGCATAGTTCACCGAAATCAATGAGTGCTTGCCCCTTTAATTTTGATATGTCTACATTGGGCAACACTATTGGTTTTGACAAATCAACTTTAAAACTATGCTTTTTCATCTTCTTTTCTTTACCTTTCATTGATTGAACTAAGACAATGGCTTGTGAGGCTTGATGACCCTCAGTAGGTTGCTCGGTAGAGGCAACACTTTGGTCGGTTTCTTTAGCCTCTATAGAGTCCTTTGGTGTCTCAGTACTCAGTGTCTCAGTTGCAAGATTTTCAGTGCTAGAAGGTGCTTGAGACGTCTGTTCTTGAGTAGTACCTTCTCCTGCTATAGACTTGTGACCTTCGGTGCCTTGATTTGTATCCTGAGGGGTTTCGATTGAGACAGGTTGTTTGACCAGTGGATAAGGCTGAACTTGTTCCAAGACTGATTCACTGGATACAAGTTTTGCATATGCATTGCCTTCTATCATTTCCTGTTCTGGTGCCTATGTATCCATGATATCTTCATCTATTTGAATGGTGTCAGCAGGGTCTTTCTCAGTAACATCAGGATCTTGCTTGGTGACATCAACAATTTCAACTGTAGCTTGCTCACCGGCATCCATAATTTTTAAGATTTCCTGCCACTTTGCTTTGGTCTCATTTTCTACTTCAATATACAACCCATTCATCAGTTTTAAGGCTCTTTGTTTGATGAGAAACTTTGAGTTGTAGGTTGTCAGATGTTCTTTTATTTCAGCTACTGACATGTCAAGAAAGAGATGTACCAGACTTCTTTCTCTGATCTATTTCTCCGAGTCCATTGCATACTTCCACCTATTATCAATATGCAAATAAAGTTCATTTGGAAGTGACTTAGATAGTTCCAATGGAGCCAACCGAAATTTTAGAAGTGTGCAGATGACAGCTTCTTCAATTTGTCTCTTTTCATCATTATTTTTGGTTTCATACTTAACATATCCGAATCCTCCAAATCCACCATATTCTTTCAGATTAGCATAGAAATTTTCAACACTATGTACATTTACCTTCTTACTCTTGACAATCTGAAATTTGCTTGCATCCTCGGATTCGGTGTCACTAGACTCTTTTGCCAAAATGAGTCTCTGAGTAGATTTCTTGTAGGTCTTTGTTACCTTGGGAACAGTAACACTGTTTGTTTTCTTACTCGATGAAGTTGTAGATGCTCTAGTGTTAGGTCGCTTTTCTTGAGGAGTCGGTGAGGCCTTTGATGAATCTTGTTTCTTTCTTTTCAAAACTTTTCCCTTAGGCAATTCGGTGCTCAGTGTTATAGCTGCCTCTTGGGCTTTAGATTCCTCTTTAGTAATGGCTAAAGTGCCTTTGATAGGTGTGGAGGAAGAGTCTTCTCTGAATTTTTTCGATAATGTCTTTATCATCTTTGTTGCCTTTCTTGTAGTTTTGGGTACTACAATGCTCATTTTTACTTTTTCCTTCACTTCTTCATAGGTTCCATACCTCAGCTCGGTAGCATGCCTTGGCAATGTAAGAAATACATCAATTTGCCATTGTGTGATGTCAAAATAAATCTCGTAACCCATAGGTGACAAAGATTGAGTTCTTGGTTCCACAGCATTCACATAACAGTAATCAGTGTCTACTTCAAAACATATGGCATCTTTGTATTTCTCCACTAGCTGGGGTGGAATCCGGTACCTGTTATGCATTTTCTCTTGAAATTTACTGAAGTAATCATCCATAATATCATTAAAATTATCACCTAACTTCTTAATGAAGTCATTGATCTGATGGGTGATTGGTCGGTGTAGTTCCCAAACAACTTTACCGACTAATGGAAAGAATTTTTCAAAATAGAAAAACATGCATACAAGTAATGATCCAAACTTTAGTGTATTAGCCGAGTTGTTCTTCTTCAGCTTCCTGATGGTGTTCAGATTTTCAAACAGGTTCTTCAGCAACACCTCACATAGATCAATTTTCATTCCCTTTTTCACAATTTTGTATGCTAGGTCTACTGCTGCACAGGGTACACTGTTTTCCCTTGCCGATTGGAAGAAACAGTAACCTATTACTCTAATGGAAAATTTTAATTCTTCATCAGTGACATTGTTCAATTTCAATCATCTGCAATCTGATTCCACTCTGGTTAAACTGATCAATTCCTTCTGTGATATCATCTTTTGAGCTCGGGCATGATCATAAATAGGGTAACCGGTAATCAGATGAATGATTTCCTTGGTAATCTTAAATGGTTGCTCTTCTAGCCACATGAAATCATCGTGAACTCTGCTTAGAACAAACTTGACCCACTGGGGTTTGAACACACGGGGATAGTTTAGGGCTTCAGTTAATCCCTTGATCTTAATGTGCTCATACTTGCTATTCAATTTACCATCGGTGCACAACTCATCATAGGTGTCTTTGATTTCAACATGACCGAGTTCTTCAACACGACATTTGGTGAGGAATATCACATCCTCGATTAATAACACTCTGTCCAAGATGAGTGAAAAAGCGATTTTGTCATCCGGTTCAGATGCAACTTTGGGAGTCAAAGAGTATTTTAGTGAGGGCTTCTCAACATTCTTAACAACAATGGGATCTTGGATCTTAGGTGCCATTTGTAGATTTCAGATAAAAACTAACAAAAGATCCTTAGGGTTTGAGGATTTTCAAACGACTGACGCTTCACACTTAGCAGATAATAGCAACTTGATATGATTGGTAAACCAGCTTAACAATGCGTTGAGATTGATGTAAATACCTTGAATTTTCTTTGTAGGTTTGATCGCCTTAGATTCGCTTGCTTTGCTCTCTCAAAAACTTGGTGAGTAAAAATGACAACGAAAATTCTTTTAAGTACACAATATGCCTTATCGGGCTCCATGCAGGTTAGGTCAAAAACATTAAATGCACTCGGTTCCATTTAACCGATTTACTCTCCTTTTTCATTTTAACCAGGGAACCAAACAAACTTCATTTACCGACTTGACAGGTTTCCTGTAAAGTGCTTCAAAAGACTTTGATAGAATTTCAAACTTACTATTACATCTTAATTATGCAGATTTTGAATTAAGTACATAATAAAATAGGAACTGTTAAGATTTAACCTTGAGAGAATGCAGTCCCTTCATACCTTTACTGATTAATCTGGAATAGGAGCACCTAACTCAGTAGGTAAGGTGCTTTCTTCATTTGACACAATTTCCTTCTTTTTCCAAATCATCTGTAATTTTTCTTTTATTTCCTCAGTGTCTTTTCTAGGTTGATCTCTACAATCTTCGGCCAAGTGTCCAACTTTGTGACAATGAAAACATGCCATACCAGGATTTCTCCATGATCTTTGGTTGTTCATCCCAAACCTTATAAAGCAGTTGGCACTTATATGTCCATATCTTCCACAACATTCACACCATATCCTTGTATTGTAATCCCATGGTACTGCAGAATACTGTCGGTAAGGATCTATGTGAGTTCGATAACCTCTAGCATTTGCTCAGTGTACATACCACATATAGTTCTTTTGCTTAAACCAACATTTCTCGGTACTATGTCCATATCTATTGTAGTTTTTACAAAACCCTTTGAATTTTGCCTTCTGATAATTGTTAACAGACTTTGTCCTACATTGATTAGATGTGTGACCATATTTATTGCAATTGTAACAATAACCATTGGACTTAGTGACATTTGGTTGCTTACCTTTTCTGATTTGGCACATGTTGGCAGTGTGACCTTGATTTCCACAGTAGTTGCAAATAGGCTTCTTTCTTTTGATGTTATTCTTGTTTCCAGCTTGCTTTGATGACTCTCCTCTCTCGGTAGTATGAATTCCCTTCTCAGTAGAGTCTTTTCCTTTGTAACCGAGTGCTGCATCTTTGTTGGTTCATCTTGTATTCAGTTGCTCATCCAACATCTTTGATGCTTCATAACTCTTCTTCAGTGTTTCTTTGGATTTCTTCTCTATTTCAAGTTCATCGGTCAACCTTGATACTTCAAGTTTCAACGCTTGATTCTCATCATCTTTCATATTTGCTTCATGATGTGCATAACCTAGTTGATTTGATAGGTTTTGTTGAATTCCAGTCAACCTTGTGATTTCATCATTCTTATCAGATACGAAGACTTCAAGTTGTTGTTTGTCTGTTTCTAGATCTCTTACTTTATCCTCGACTGTCCTCAATGCATCAAGATTTTCAATCATCTATGTGCTGAAATGTTCATGTTCTCTTTTCATTGTTTTTAGTTGATCAGCTAGTGCTTTGTTCTTTTCTTTCAATTCTCCAATCATTTCTTCAGTTTCTTCAGATATACTGTTCTCAGATGATGTCTCAATTTGTTCCACTAACTCTTGAGAGTCCTGCAAATCATCAGATAATCTTCTTCTCACTTTCAGAGATTTTTGCATTTGCCTTTGCATGTCTGCAATCACTTGATTAACATGATCCAGCTCTTCTTGCAGATACACAATCCTCCGAGATTGTTTATAGCCTTCCATTGATAAGATCTTTCTCTTTAAGCAGTAAAACCCTTTTCCAAGATTCAAGCTCTGATACCAATTGTTAGGCCCAATATGGAAAGCTAATGTACTGAGAGGGGAGGGGTGAATCAGTACTCCAAAACTTTTCTTCAAAAATAGCTTTATTGTTATGCATAAACCAAATAGTACAGTAACATAATATAAAGCGAAAACAAATAGATAATAATCATACATGATTCACTCCATAACACATATATTTTGGTTACGCAGAAACTCTTGGTTAGAGAGAAAAACTGCGGTGGGGATGGCACCCACAACTTTCACTACTACAACAATAAAGAGAGCTCGGTTAGAGCTACATGTTTAGCTATTTCTGATAGCTTACCCTGTAAGGAGTATCAAGATCTATTAGATCTACCTTGCTAAAGGATTTTACAACACTTCATCTAAATGCTACACCTGGTTAGAGGCTTTACAATTTATAGACTTGATTAGAGTCTTTTACCCTGTTAAAGGTTTCTCTTACAACTTCAAAATATTACAATAAAATCATTACAAATATCTACAACTTTACATCTGGAATGTTATAGCAGATTCTATGTGCTCAGAATAAGATTACCTTGCTTATAGCATACCTTAGTAACCCATATAGTAACTCGGTAAACCCCTTTGTTTACTCTGTTCTTTGACTGTCCTCTAAAATCCTTCTCGGTGACCTCTGTGTCTCTGTAACAGTCATTACACTTAGTGCTTTCACATGTCTTGCTTCATATATCTCTATATATTTTATTTTGTCATGCTACATGTATCTCTTTGATCTAAATCCATGTTGTATAAATAGATCTCTTATGTCGGTGATCCATTCATTGCTTCGATCTTACAAATATGTTTTATCGAATGAATAACCATGCAGAATATTTCATTGGTTAGATAACCTCAAAATCATACACAATCTTTAAGTGCAATTTCCAATGTGATAATGGTTCTATGTGCCTCGATCTTGTAACACGTTTTCATATGTATGTCCAGGTTCAATGAATCTGGTAACACATTTCACTTGGTGTATATCAACTTGGTGTGTCATCTTTGCTGCTCGGTAGACATGGAATGATACTCGGTAGACATCTCGGTGTATACTACGCTCTGTGACTACTTTCTTCTGTAACCAACTGGATTGTTCATACCGACTGAATATTTCAGTAGTAGTAACCGAATAGAGTATATAGAATAACTTTGAACATAAAACTAATGGCAACTTGATAAGTAGTAACAATAGTGTGATATGCAAAGATTGTCAAATCGGTAAGATGGCCTCTATTTCTTTCAGGAGCAAGAATTGTATTTCTGAGAATGTTTTAGATATGGTACATACTGATCTGTGTGGCCCTATGAGATCAAAGAGTTATTACGGTGATAGGTATTTCATGATCTTCACTGATGACTATTCTAAAATGATGTGGGTAACATTTTTGAGAGAGAAATTAGAAGCATTTAATAAATTTAAATCATTTAAAGCTCTGGTTGAGAAGGAAACTGGTAAGAATTTGAAGTGTCTAAGATCATAAAAAGGAGGTGAATTCACATTTGATGAATTTGTTAAGTATTGTGATGAACATGGTATAAAGAGACAGATGTCTACTCTGAGGAAACCACAACAGAATGGCATAGCAAAAAGGATGATCAAAACAATAGTTGAAGCTACAAGAACCATTTTATTGCAGGGTAATGTATCCAAAATATTTTGGAGAGAAGCGACCAGTATTGTTGTATACACTCTAAACCGGGTATGGGTAAAGAGAGGTAACAATAAGACACCCTATGAGCTATGGTATGGAAAAAATCCTTGTGTAAGTTATTTTAAAATTTTTGGAAGTCAATGTTTTATTAAGAGAGATAACTACATTGAGAAATTTGATGCAAAATCTGCATATCTTTTTTCACAATGGACATAACTGGCATATATTTTTTCACAATGGACATAATTGGCATATCTTTTTTCTTCAGATATTATTTGGTTTTGTTCCTTCCAAATCTCCCAGATTAATAAGGACAAATAATCCACAAGAAACCAAGGAGTCCCATACTCGTCTTAATCGACCAACATGTGATGAGACTCATGATGTCATTTGGTAATGTCGTGATCCACTCAATTTTATCACGGAGTCAACACTAGCATTTTGGGTAGCCCAAAAGTAAATGGTCCATGGATTCGTCCTCTCTCATGCATAACACACACCTTGATGGGCCATCATAACCATTTTCTTAAAATTCTTTGTAGTCAGAAATTTCATTTTTGTCACAAAACCCAAGTAAATACCCCAGCTTTAGGCATGCAAAATTTACTCCAACAAAGCTTAATCAAGATCTCAAAACAACCTTAAAAATTGTTCCTGACCACCACTCTTTAACCATCTTTGGGACTAAAAAACAATTCTTTGCTTCAACCAAAATGAGTTTAACTTGTCCACTCTTGAACATAATCCTTTTGGTTGATATAACATCCATCACTCTATTGATTTCCTTTATTGGAAATAACAAAAAATGTAGGTCCTTCTACCTCCACCCCAAAGCTAGATCATTATTGAAAAATACAACATAATCTTTCACTAGGCACCCCAATGTAGTTTCATATATGCCTTGGTCTACTCTACCTCTAGTATACTATCTAAAATGGGATATCCACCCTACAAATATTTCCCAAATAGTGTCAAACCACCATCATATATATCCCATGATAAGAAATTTGTCATCATTGATCTTTAATTGAGCATGAATTTCCACCCTTGATCCTTTAGGAGGATTGGCAATATTAAATATGCTAGTAAGGTCATTATTGTCCAAGTATTTCACCTGAAGGATTTTGGCCTATTTCAACTAAGGTTCTTTATGCATCCTCCAATTCAGTTTTTCCCCAAGCACCTTATTTTGCCAGATTTGGTTTCTGAGACCTACACCCTCTTGTCCCTTAGGTCTGCATACTTTATCCCAAGAGATTAATTCTACTTTTTCTTTTTCTTTTACTTTTACTTTTTCTTAAAGCCCTTGCCAAAAAAACTGCCCCATCTTCTGAGCTAGTTGTTGATTTATTCCTAATGTGAGGGTGAGACATGATAGCAGATAAATGGGCATGGAGGATATAATAGTTCTGAGCATGACTATCCTCCCAGTCCATGAAATCCATCGACCCTTCCATGATGATAATCTCGTCCATTTTCCCTTTCAAAGGGTCCCATAATTTGGTGGTTCTCAACCCAATATCCAATGGCAGACCTAAATAAGAGCAAGGTAATTTACCCATCTTGAACTTCAGAATTCTTAGAATCTTTGCTTCTTTCTTAGGCCTGAGCACCACTAGATAGAACACCTTTGACTTGGCCTGACTAATCTCTTGCCTAGTTGCCTTATCATACCAATTCAAAATCCTAAGGAACCATCTTGCTTCTTTTCTCTTGGCCTTTCTGATCAACATTGCGTCATTTGCAAATTGTTGGTGAGTTATGACAACAATAGTGTTGGTTACCTATATCCCTTCTATTTGACTTTCCACTTGGGAGCTCTTGAAAGCCCTACCCAAAGCCTCTACCAGTATAATAAACAAAAGGGGTGATGGTAAATCCCCTTGTCCCAATCCTCTATAAGTTTCAAAGAATCCCTCAGGTGATCCAGTTTTTAGAACTGAAAACCCGGGGCTGGAAATACAAGTAAAAATATAATCTATCTATCATTTATTGAATCCAAATGCCTCTAAAACTTTACATAGGAACCTCCAATCCACCTTGTCGTATGCCTTCTTAAAATCTAACTTTATGAGCATGTCTGGGTCTAGATTACTTTGAAATGGATTGATCACTTCCTTCACAATGATGAATCCATCCAAAATTGATCTACCTAGAACAAACCTAACATGTTCGTCAAAAATGATGTTGGGTAGGAGTTTCTTTAATCTATTTGTCGTTACTTTTGCTAAAATATTATAAATTGTGTTGTAGGGGGGGATTGGTTTGAAATCATGTAATGTTGTAGCCTTCTCCTTTTTCAAGATAAGTGCTATGAAAGTATTATTTATTTCTCTTAATAGTCTTCTTGAATTCCTAGCAGCCTCCAATGCCTCTGTTAATTTGACCCCAAGTTCCAATATTTTTGACAAAAGCCAGCTGGGAAACCATTTGGCCCAGAGGCTTTATCAGGATGGAGTTGTTTCAGTGCCTCTTCTACTTCACCTACCTAGAAAATCGCATTGAGTTCTTTATTTTGAATGTCAATAATCAATTTGTGAATATTACACTGAGGAGATCCACCTATGCCTTGTAGTCTAATCCCTCGAAATTGTTGAACAGACCAAAAAAGAATTCCATTGTCACCCTCACATTCTCCTTGGAATCCTCAATGAAGGAACCATCTATATTCCTTATTTTTGAAATTTTGTTCAAGCCTTGCAATAATTTAATAAAATACTACAATCTACCTCATGAGTTAAATTTTTAATCAAAATAGATATTTTCCTAATAAATTCAATCCATCCATCTAGTTACTCAATTAACTCCCAAATCAAATCACTTAAATGATTCACACTTAGTTAACTTCTCAATCAAGCCACTTAACTCCTCCATGCAATCACTTAACTACTTTGTGTAAATAATAAGCTCATCAAAGTTAATTTTGAGTCAATCAATATTGTTAACTTAAATTAATAAATTGATTACAAATTGAAATAATATTTGTCTCACCTAAGCTCCTCACCTCTCCTTAATTGTTGATCAAACTCATGATCCATTATTAAATCCTAGCCATACATTCAATCTTCTAAGATTCAACGTCTTATTTATCACTTCATGATCAATCTTCAATGCAACACTATGTTATTAAATCCATAATTTGATGAATTCTCTTGTTATGATAACAAATTGAGCAACCACATATCAAAACATCTTGAACACATCCATTAAACATGTTATTGAAGGTCTACGTGGATAAAGTAATTGAGTTTTAAATTATTGTATTTAACGCAATATTTATTTTCTTTATTTTCTTATATCCAAACCTTATCACTCTAAAGCATTCAATTTGAATTTTAACAAAACTTTCTTTTATTATTTGTCTAAAAAATCTCATTTAAAAATTTAACAAGTCTAGTTCTCAATTGTTGTCTTTCTTCTTATCGTTCAAACAATTAATCATAATGTCACAATCCGTTTTAGTTTGATTGTTTTATAGATTAATATATCATAATCATGACTCATTATTTACTCTTACGTCATTTTACATAATTGTTTTCTATTAGAAAAATAAAATAAAATAAAATGTCTATTTTTGTTTTCAATAAAATTGGTCTCTTCTCAAAATAAAAATATATAAATTGCATAGATTTAATGATTGATATTTCCAAAAATAAAATAAAACTCACATATATATCTTATATATGTATGTATATATTTTAAAACATATATTTTTAGTTTTAAATTATATATAGATAAACAAAATGGAAATTAAATTTAAATAACATTAATAAAAGTGATAGTTTCTCCTTTTAAAATATAAATATTAAAAATAAAGAATTGATTTCTTTATATCTAAAGTTAAGTTTCTCATTTTTATAATCTAAAACTAAAATGCTTTTATGGTCTTTTTGAAAATAGAGAAAAGCTAGTCTATATTGTAATAGATGTTTTTTTAAGGTGAGTAAAAGTATTTTGCAAGGTAATCCTTCATAGGAATAAAGCTCACGTATTGAGTGCTTATTTTTAGCAAACACTTCATAACCAAATTTCAAGCTAATAAAAGAATGATTCGATATATCTTCTTTAGTTGAATGTCAGCCAAGCAAAGATATGCAAGTAAAAGATTTGGAGCGTGAAATAGAGGAAGGAAAGTTGTTGAAAATGGAAAAAATCCAATTGCATTAAATTCTTTCATGTGTTTAACCTGCAACAGACAGTGCTCATTTGTAGGATTGTTTTTATCAAAAAAATGAATTGTTCCATAGCAACCCATGCCTAATAACTCTTACCTTATCTTGTCATTAAAATGTTGCAGTCACTTAATTATTTTTACAGAAGTCCATGCCCAATAATGCACAGGAATAATGGGCTAAACCCGAGTCCTCAAATTCCCGGTTCACCGCACGCCTTCAATAAAAATGAGCTATACCAATTGCCGTAATGGTTGGGCGTATTTATGGGAAATGGGAGGTCGGACGTTCAAACCATCTGATTCCTTTTTGTCAGATTTAACACTGACATGGTAGACAAAGGCAAAACACCTCACATGTAATTGCAAGAAATGTGCTTAGTCTTCCGGGGGTGTTTAAAAATAGGAATCGAGTGGTTGGGGGGTTGGAATCACACCAACCGACTTTTGAACGACCATGCCATTACACCGGAGGAGAGCTGAGTGTTGCCACATGGCATCATTATATTCATTATCTGCTTGACACCTGCCATTCACAGATTGGTGCACGTCTATCCCATGTCATATCAGCATGCCACCTGTACATGCCATATCATTGACACCTGTACATGCCAGTCACTGACACCTGTACATGTCACGTCAGCATTTGCCCCTGGTTAGCCTTTTTTTTTTGAAAACTTTGACTGGCCATATCTCGCTCATACTGACTCTGTTGAAGCCCGTTCAAGTTGCTTCGGGATCGTCTCGACGAGCAAGATGTCGTTTTTTGTTGGATTCTGAAACTGTGAAATTTTTAGGCATTCTAGATCCTCTTGGATCATCCATTTAGTTTATTTAAGGTGAATTGTTGATTTTCCTTCAACCGCTTCAAGCATGATGCTTTTCTTGGAATTGAGACTGATTTGACTTTGTTGCATTTGCTTGGTTTTTTTCTAAAACAATTTTGCTATGTTTTCTCTATCAATTCACGTGAATTGTTGATTTTCCTTCAATCTCTTAGGCATGATGCTTTTCTTGGAATTGAGACTGATTTGACTTTGGTGTATTTGCTTGGTTTTTTCCTAAAACAATTTTGCTATGTTTGCTCTATGAAGTCACACGAATTGTTGATTTTCCCTCAACCGCTTCAGGCATGATGTTTTCCTTGGAGTTGAGACTAATTTGACTTTGTTGCATTTGCTTGGTTTATTTCTAAAACAATTTTGCTATGTTTTCTCTATGAAGTCATGTGAATTGTTGATTTTCCCTCAACCGCTTCAGGCATGATGCTTTGTGAGATTTTGCCAAGATCAAGAGCTCAATGAAATGTACAAAATAGAGACACAATATAGGACAAGAATAAACTGTATTCTCATCAATAGAAAATGATCAATAGTTCAAATTACATACAATGTAGATGAGCCTGCTTATATAGGCAAGGCTAGGGATATGTGAGCACACAAACATGACATGTGGCTCAATAAGAAACAAGGGTGAGTAGGAAATAGGTGTGGGTAGGTAGGAGAAACAATATAATAGTCCACATGAGGTGGATCACCCACTGAATGTGGAGTGTAACAATAAGATCAACACCATAAAAGGTGGAAATTCTCCTACACACACTATCCCAATGTGGCACAAACACCCAAGTGTCTCATACCCAAACTACTATGAAATGCATTTCCTAAGTAAACTTAAGTATAGTGTAATAATATCCAAGATGAATAATTATTTACACCAACACCCCCCCTTAAGAGCAACTTAGGGGAATGCACTTAAGTCTACAATGCAACTAAGCAATGCAAGATGGGTCCCGGCTACTAGGCCATGTTAGGTACCCATGTACAAATGCAAATGCATGAAAACCAATGCAATGAAATCTCTCACAAAGTGGGGAAAGAGAGAAAAACCCAATGGGAAAAAACCCTCCCCCAAAAGAGATGAAAACTAGATACAAAGAACTCTCATAGAAGTATGTGAAGGACAAAACGACATGTGAGGAAAAAGTCCCCCCCATATGAGAGAAGAAGAGAAGCTAGGAAGCCCCCCCCTCAATGTGGAATCTGCACCAATGATAGAAGCTCGATGTATGAAGAAACTGCTCCACGAACGTCGAACAACATTCCTCCCCTTAGGAATAAACAAAACCAAAGGTGTATCCATGAAGTCTCCCCAATCATGAAGGGAAGATGTATGAAGAAAACTCATGATGAATGGAATCTCTGAAAACTGCTCAAGTGTCCCCATGTCGATGCTGAAAGATACCCCCTCCAAAGGTGGTAAACTGTGTCACACTGCTGAAAAAGGCACTCCAAGATCTAGTGGAGATGGATGTAGAACAATATCCAAAGACTCACATGTCTCTTCAAAAGATAAAGAGACCTCCTCCAATTGTTGTACATAAGTATCCACAATCATGTCAACCTCAAAAGAATGATCATGTAGAGAATGAACAAGAGGGTCAAAGTGTTCCCTCGCAACAATCGAAGAAGGATCATCTTCATCAAAGAGAAGATGAATGTCATCAATGATGTCTCCCAAATCTGCAATGTAGGATTCCACAAACAAACCTGCAATGTCTGTCAAGTAATCATCCCATGAATCTGAAGCTGGAAGACAATGAATATCCTGGTGCACTAAATCACATGAAGGCAAAATTGTTGTACTATCCGCATCATCAAGTGCAATAGGCGATGTGTTATCAATATGAGGAGATGAAATACAAGGCTCAAGAATAGGGTCACATGTGAGAATCCCCATGTTCAAGTGCCCAAAGTTCTCCTCAAAATCTAAACCATCACAAGAAGTCTGATCAACATGTGTAGAATCATCAAATGTGAAATTATCATCATCAACAAAATCTGAAGAGTATAACCGAGATGCTTGATCAACCACCCCAGTCGCAATGATAGCTCTAGTCTCCAAGTTTCTAATGAAAACTAACTCAGGTGTGAACTCCACAACTCTCTTAGTTGCGCCATGTGTGATTTGATAGATGGAAAGGAGATTGTTTGTCAAGTGGGGTACACACAACACATCATTGAAGGAGTTATCCCCAATGTCAATAGATCCTTTTCCAATCACATCCATGTATGTATGATTGCCCATCAAAATTTGCGGTCTGGTGCAAGGCTCAAATGTAGAGAACATAGACTGTGAAAATGCCATATGATGAGAAGCCCCTGAATCTAGAAGCCATCTCTCTAAATCGTGACTGATAGTAGCACATAGAGCTTTTCCTTTTCTTGTCCCAAAAGAGTGAGCCTTCCCACTTGTAGAAGCCATGAATGCTTGCCCTTTTCCTTTTGAATGTGAGGAAGTGGAAGTTGATGAATCATCCTTCTTGTAGACATTAGGCAAATCAATGTTATGCTTTT
Organism: Cryptomeria japonica; assembly: GCF_030272615.1. Lineage (NCBI taxonomy): Eukaryota > Viridiplantae > Streptophyta > Pinopsida > Cupressales > Cupressaceae > Cryptomeria > Cryptomeria japonica. The sequence continues at coordinate 410,472,679 of NC_081414.1, read as the reverse complement.
TGATGATATGTGTGAGCTCATCAATCTTCTTAGAATGGCAACAACGCTCCTCATGACCAAACTTTTTACAATAGGCACAAGTAGGTTTCTCCCTCTTTGGTGAATTATCCCTCTTGGAAGAGGATGTATCTCCTTGTTGTGGAGAAGATGATGCTTTGTCCTTAGGCTTTGATTGCCATTTCTTCTTGTTTGAGTTGTCCTTTCCTTGATTTCCTTTGTTCCCTTGATTTGCCACTAATGCTTGAGACTTAGAAGCCTTAAGAATGCCCATGCTTATCAACTTAGTTTGTTCCATCATCAACATTTCATTGAAAGCATCAAATGTAGGCATTGTGTAGCTTGAACCCATTGTCATCCTATGGGTTTGGAAACTAGAAACAAATGCTGCATATTCTTGTGGAAGCTTGCCTATCAAGTTGAAGATCAATTGAGTATCCTTCTTATCAATGCCACAATCTTTGAGTTGTGCCCTCAACTCATTTGCCTTAGTGACATAATCTTGTATAGTATCAAAGTTCTTGGGATCCAACATGGTGAGATCACTCTCAATTTGATATCCCCTAATCTCATCAACTTGACCATACAAGTCTTGAAACTTTTGCTAAGCATCCTTGATTAGAGTACACTTCTCAATATGAAAAATGAGATCCTTTGATACATACTTTCTTAAGGTACCAATTGCCATGATATTTTTAGTGAGCCAATCCAAGTGATCAACTGGATCAACCTTAGGATCAGCAGGAGCAATAATAGTTCCATCAATGTAATGAATGAGTCATTTTTCCATAAGTTTACTCCATGCATCAATTTTCCAAGTAGCATAATTATGAGGAGTTAAGAGAGGAAACTTAGAAGAACCCATAGCAGCAAAAAGGAAGGAACACAAGAGCACAAAAGCACAAGAGACACCCCCCCAAAAATGATGATTTTGGCACTTTATATGTAGTGCGTGTACAATAGGCCACTTGCAAACAATGGCAAGGTGGACTTCTGATTTTGTTTTACAACTGCCCCAATAGGCTGAGAACCACAAAGCAAAAGATCAGAAAGATAGATCTATGCAATACAAATGCCAAATTGGCCAAATAAGACCATATGATGAAAGTACAATTTCTACCCACAATTCCTACAAACTGATAGCATATTCTGAGAGTAAAACAAAATGATGCACTTTCAAAAAAAATGACACTTGAAAAGGAGTTCGTATGAGCTCGAACGGAGACCTGGAAGTTGCAAAAATGGGGATTGGACAGGTACAGTCACTAAAAACTGAGAATTCTAAAAAATCTTTCCATCAAAATCAGAAAATAATTCCACCACGTGAAAGTACATGAAATTCTAGCCCATTTCAAAAAAAATTGCACCAAAAAAGGAGCAAAAATGAGCAAGATATGGCCATTTGAAGTTGAACTGCAAAATCAAAAAGCTCAATGAGAGGGGCCTGCAAAATTTTTGAAAAATGATGATGTCGGCGAACTGTCGGGTTAAATTTGACGGTCGTATGACCGTCACCAAAACTTCATGGCTGACTGGGCGCTGATGTAATGTGATCTGACTGGTCGAAAAATATGACTGGGCGGTACGGTCGTAGTGACTAGGTAGGTGATGTGGCAGCCAAATGGGTTGCTGCGTCTATCGATGTGGCGCTAATGTGGCGGGGTCCATGTGGCAGTCGTCGAACGGGTCAGGGCCCGCCAGAGGGCCAAGTGGAGTTGCCGGTGGGAGGTACTGGCGGCAAGTTTCGCCGGCGGCGGCATTGGAGGCGGCGGGGTTGGTAGGGCCGATGGGGCAGGCGAAGGCGGCGCGGGGCCGGCGGGGGTGGCACGACAAGGAAGCGTGGCTGCGGTCAGGCGACTGCCAGGCAACGCTGTTGGGGGAGCTGCGGGAGGTCTACTGCGACTGCGGTGGGGTGGAACTATCGGGCCGACGGAAGGAGTTATCCTCAGTGCTTGCTAGCAAAGGGTTACCAGTGGTGGTGAAGCCTGCACGGGGCTGCCAGTCTAGGATGCCTCCAAAAGATGCTGCTCCTTAGATCTGCCTCTTGATGTCGCAATAATGCCTCTTCAAGACGAATCAATGACGCTCTAATGGCTCTGATACCATGTGAAATTTTGCCAAGATCAAGAGCTCAATGAAATGTACAAAATAGAGACACAATATAGGACAAGAATAAACTGTATTCTCATCAATAGAAAATGATCAATAGTTCAAATTATATACAATGTAGATGAGCCTGCTTATATAGGCAAGGCTAGGGATATGTGAGCACACAAACATGACATGTGGCTCAATAAGAAACAAGGGTAGGTAGGAAATAGGTGTGGATAGGTAGGAGAAACAATATAATAGTCCACATGAGGTGGATCACCCACTGAATGTGGAGTGTAACAACAAGATCAACACCATAAAAGGTGGAAATTCTCCTACACACACTATCCCAATGTGGCACAAACACCCAAGTGTCTCATACCCAAACTACTATGAAATGCATTTCCTAAGTAAACTTAAGTATAGTGTAATAATATCCAAGTTGAATAATTATTTACACCAACATGCTTTCCTTCGAATTGAGACTGATTTGACTTTGTTCAATTTGCTTGGTTTTTTTCTAAAACAATTTTGCTATGGTTGTTCTATGAAGTCACATGAATTGTTGATTTTTCCTCAACCGCTTCAGGCATGATGTTTTCCAGGCTTGGAATTTGATAGTCACCCTTGCCTGTCATATGAATTTTTTATGACAGTTTAGTCACTCCAATTCCTCTCATTTTACGTTTTAAGAAAAATATTAAGTGTCAATTTTTTTTAATTTGTGTATAGTTCAATATAAATTCTTTAATATTTAAACTTTTATATCAATTTAATCAATAATACATATAAATATGAAAAATATTTTTATTTTTTAATAATAATAAACCAATTTGCAAATAATTTGTTATTAATTTAAAAAATATTATTATATATTATTGAAATTAGTTAATTATTTTTTAATAGAGATTATAATAATAAAAAACATATAATAACATATTGTATCAACTTAAGGTTCACCTAAGAGAAATTACCTGCAAACTTGTTAGTCCATCATGCAAATATAACTCAAGCTTCAACCAATGAAACAACATGAAATAAAAGTAAATAAAAGATTAAATACCTTCATGATTCATGTCTCATTATGTCCTAACCCCATTGTTCTTGGTTGCAGATGATTTTGCTTTCAGACAAACACTGGTAGCTTCCAAGATGGCAAGTGTGGAATGGATTGGTAGATAATATGATATGCAAAAGCTATGCTATGATAATGATTTATGCTAAATTGCTCAAAAACTCTAAAAATGTTAAACAAATGAACTCATGGATGTAAAGATTAAGACTCCTAATTGACTATAAGATTAGCTATTAGTTTCAAAAATGGCTTAGGAGACCTCTATTAATATATTTTTGAATGCATAAGCTTAGGTGGCAGAGATCAATGGTCATGATGAAATCTTGCAGTTTGAATGGCTATGAGCAAGAGGTTGAGATGTGAGAGATAAAGGTGGAAGATGATCCTCCTACACCTACAGGATGGAGGAAAAGGTGGGAGGGGAAGCCAAGTGTCAGAACGCTCACCTTGATTGAGGAGAAGACTTGAGAGAATATAGGATAGTTGGAGAAGATTTAGGGATAAGAGGACAAGTGGACTTAACTCCCTCCAAAGATGTAGGAAGGTTGGAGAGAATATAGGGAGGTTGAGAAATGTGTGTATGTACACATTATTTGAAGAATGATTTGGAAGTTGAAGATAATGATGCATATTAATATTAAAAAACATTAATATCTTTAGCCACATGATTGATGAGTTGGCAAAGAAGATGATGTGGAGATGTGGTGAGTTGAAAAAAGGAAATAAAAATAATTATGAAATTATTTAATTGATGAGACTATAGGATAGTGGATAAGAGATAACTAAATATTAAATATTTAATTAATCGGTTAGAAGAAAGGAATATAATGAATTAATTAATTAAATGTTTTAATTAAATTAATTAATAGAAGAATAAGACTAATGAATTAAATAAATTAATCTTTTCAAATTAACTATTTAATAGAAGAATAATCATTAAATAAATATAAAATATTTATTTAATTGTTCATAGCCAATTTTATGTGTATACATTTTGCCCCTCTTTGAAATGATGTTGAGACAACATTGTTTCAAAGATTAAATCAAGTCTCGATATTGCCTCCGACGAAGATGAAAATCCTGATTGTATGCCCCCTCGGGAGATTGATCGCGAAATTGTTGGAAATTTTGATTGAGCGATTAATCTCACTATAATTAATTGAAAATATTTGAAAATAGGCCCCTCAATTAAATTCCAATTGCATTAAATTCTTTCATGTGTTTAACCTGCAAAAGACAGACAATGCTATTGCAAACTTTATCACCTCTGCTCATATCTAGGATTGTTTTTATAAAAAAAAATTATTGTTCCATAGCAACCCATGCCTAATAACTCTTACCTTATCTTGTCATTAAAATGTTGCAGTCACTTATTGATGAATCATAATTATTTTTACAGAAGCCCATACACAACCCATGCCCAATAATGCATGGGAATAATGATAATCATTTATGCACCATGTAAATATTTGTGATTATTAATAGATAGCTGAAACGGTGCACATTATTGTAGTGCAAGCCCATTTTTAGATTGTTTCTTTTAGCTTTGTCGTTATCCTTCACAAGAACATTATCTGTATTAAATTTAGATACAGTCTAGAAATTAGAGCATACTGGAAGGTTCTTAACAACTCATGGATCGACTTTGGCTCTAAGATCCTTTGAGTTTGTCCCAAAAGAAATTGGCTTTATAATTGTCATTTGCAATTGTTTAAAAATTTTGGAAGCCCTTTTATTAAATTCATTTTATCTAGCCACCAGTCTCTAAATTGACAAAAGGTCCATTGATATGTTTTTGATATTAAAAGTAGCCAAAACTAGGGGGTTGACCCAGGTACAGTCAAGATAACAACAAATAAACAACTGTTAGCAGAGAAATAGCAAATTCACAGCCTCCTAAACTTTCCTCTATCAAAAACTTTAAACACACTACGCATATTAATAGAGAATATGAAAGTCTTAGTTAAAATATGCCACGTAGGGAAAAAGATAGTTAATTCTAGGATTAACCAGTAACCATAACTATAAGTCGTTAGACCATTAGGGCCATTCAAAATCCAAAAAACCAATCCATAGAAAATAAAGCTACTTCTTTTTGCCATGGATCCTCTTGGGGAGGAGCTTCCTTGCCCATTCCTTGGTGAGGAATTTGAAGAGGTCTTTGTAGTCCTCATCCTCCTTTCCTTTTCCCTTTAGGGTGCTTTCCTGCAAGATACAACGAGTGGTCGCAGAGTTGTGTATGACATTCAATGCAAACCTGGAGACATCAAGCAACTTATTCTCAATGGCATCTGTTTTGCTGGCAATTTCCTGCAAGTTCTCGATCATGTCGTCCACTTTCTTCTCCAAATCCGTCAGTTTGCCTTCTACTTCCTCCTTGATGTTGCTCACTTCCTCCACCACCACCATCTTTTCAAACCTGAGAGTAGGGGACGAAGAGTTTTCTCGTGATTTGGAACCAGCATCCGAGCTCATGGAATTTTTAGGGCTCTCAGACACATGGGTGGAGCTCACAGAATGAGGGGTCAAGGTGGAATGAAATGGGGTTGCATTACCAGAGGGGATGGGTATCGTGGGATGAGAAGTTCTTTAAGGGTTTCTCTTGGGGTTTGGATGCCAATCACACAGAGTGACGAGGAGTGTTAGCTTCATCAGTAATCTCCACATTGGAGTCGATTTCTCGGATTCTCACTTTCTTGGGGGGTTTTAAATCCTCTGAGTGGCAAGAACACTTTTTTATTTTTCTTACTGGAGGAGCCAGGTTTGAGCAACCGAGGAGGGCTTATATCAGGGTTGGCAGCGGCTATGGCTGGAGAGTGGCTTTCAAGCACATTTTTGACCGAAATCGTGCAGGGAGGACAAAGGGCCAAGTGGAAATTGTAAAGGCAAAGGATAAGGCCTTCGTGAAGAATAGTAAAGTCCTTGCCTTTCTTCTTGGCTTCAACAATATCTCTCACATTAGAATCCATAGAATGCAGCAGAAAAAAAGGGATGGAAATAAGATCCTTATTCCTAAGATAGTTAAGGAAAGGGAGGTAGTCTACCAGGGGTGTTTAAGAATAGGAATCGAGTGGTTGCGGTCGGAATCACACCAATCGACTTTTGAACGACCATGCCATTACACCGGAGGAGAACTGAGTGTTGCCACGTGGCATCATTATATTCGTTATCTGCTTGATATGTGTCATTCACAGATTGGTGCACGTCTATCCCACGTCACCCGTACATGCCACATCATTGACACCTGTACATGCCAGTCACTGACACCTGTACATGTCACGTCAGCATTTGCCCCTGGTCAGCTTTTTTTTTTGGAAACTTTGACTGGCCATCTCTCGCTCATACAGACTCTGTTTAAGCCCATCCAAGTTGCGTCGGGATCGTCTTGACGAGCTCTTCAACTTGACATTGTTTTTGTTGGATTCTAAAACTGTGAAATTTTTAGGCCTTCTAGATCCTCTTGGATCATCCATTTAGTTTATTTAAGGTGAATTGTTGATTTTCCCTCAACTGCTTCAAGCATGATGCTTTCCTTGGAATTGAGACTGATTTGACTTTGTTGCATTTGCTTGGTTTTTTTCTAAAACAATTTTGCTATGTTTTCTCTATCAAGTCACGTGAATTGTTGATTTTCCCTCAATCTCTTAAGCATGATGCTTTTCTTGGAATTGAGACTGATTTGACTTTGTTGTATTTGCTTGGTTTTTTCCTAAAACAATTTTGCTATGTTTTCTCTATGAAGTCACGTGAATTGTTGATTTTCCCTCAACCGCTTCAGGCATGATGTTTTCCTTGGAGTTGAGTCTAATTTGACTTTGTTGCAATTGCTTGTTTTTTTTTTAAAACAATTTTTCTATGTTTGCTCTATGAAGTCACGTGAATTGTTGATTTTCCCTCAACCACTTTAGGCATGATGATTTCCTTCGAATTGAAACTGATTTGACTTTGTTCAATTTGCTTGGTTTTTTTCTAAAACAATTTTGCTATGTTTGTTCTATGAAGTCTTGTGAATTGTTGATTTTCCCTCAACCGCTTGGAATTTGATAGTCACCCTTGCCTGTCATATGGATTTTTTATGACGATTTAGTCATTCTAATGCCTTTCATTTTACATTTTAAGAAAAATATAAAGTGTCAATTTTTTTTTAATTTGTGTATAGTTTGATATAAATTCTAGGTGAACTCACAAAGCTGGTTCCCACTTTTGCCAATGAAGGAAATTGGCAAAAGTGGAAAAAAAAATTTACGGGGGGTTCGAGCGAAGTGAGGGTGTTCGAACGGAATACCCTTTGGGGTTCGAGTGAAGCACCTTTAATGCCCATTTATGTCATTTTTCAATTATAGCATGGGGGTTTGATCGAACCCCCCTTCATTCAAACCCCCCTAAAAAAGGGGGGTTCGCTCGAACCCCCCTTCGTTCAAAACCCCTTTTTAACACTTCTCTGAAGATTTCTACATTTTTTTGCAGATTTTTTGCCTTGAAACCTCTGGTTGAAGGCTCAAATGGAATGATCTTGACAACCCAAAATGTAGTATTATAGTCCTCGAAGCAAGCTTTCCAATGAATATTATTTTATTACATATTGAGTTTATTATGAACTTGTTTTTTTAATTTTACCAAATATAGGTTTTTCACCGAACATGAACTTCTCTGTTCAACGCATTGGGAAAAATAGGAAACTAATTCAAAAAAATTCTGAAAAATATCTAAGCCCTAGGTATTGATGTCTTATTTCTAACAAAATAAATAAAAATGAATTTCGATATATATAGAATAAGTTATGTGTTCAAACGTAAACCTATGTTTGAATTATGACTAGTCGAACTTCAAAACTTAATAAAATGAAAAATATTGAACATGTCACTATCAAACCAATTGCAAGCCCTTGATATTGGTGTTAAAAACCAAAATTCAAAAGAATTGAGTTTTTATCATTTATAGAAAAAAAGTTATATGTTTCGGAAGGCACATCACTCTTAAAAAATGTAGTTTGTTGTAAAAAACTACTTTTCGAGGGAGATGGAAATTTTTTTAAAAAATCCTTCAAAAAAATTTGAAAAAAATATATATAGAATCTATAGACAAAATTCTACAAATCACTAATTTACATCATCTTCAAATTCTTAATAGTTTAAAAATTATAGTTGTCGGAAGTTGAAGATTATTTTAAAATTGTTCATCTCAGTGTCAAAAGTGGCAAAAAAGTGGGAACCATTATTGTGAGTTCACCCTTCTTCTATATTTAAACATTTATATCAATTTTATCAATAATACATATAAATATGAAAAATATTTTTTTGTTAATTTTTAATAAATCAATTTGCAAATAATTTTTTTATTAATTTAAAGTATATTATTATATTATTGAAATTAGTTAATTTTTTAAATACAGATTATATTAATAAAAAATATATAATAGTCAAAAACAAAAACCTAAACACATATTAAGTAAAATATATTAATTATGCATAAAATATTATATTGTAATGAGATACTGAATTAAAACAAGAAGGTAGACATAGAAGAGTAGAAGTCGTGCATAAAGAAAAAAAAGGTTGCACATAGAGAAAGACAAGACTTACAAAAAATTGCAAATGCAATATAGAGAAGGGCTAAGGAAATCTGCTCACCTGCATCAAAAAATTGCTTACAAAATGATATTTACAAATAAAATGGTGAAGCTACAGTAAAATAAATACTTTAAGCTTCATAGATTGAAGACACGTAAAATAAACACTTTTAAGCTTCACAGATTGAAATTGAAGCTACAATATAATAAAATACTTTAAACTTTACAGATTTCATTTTGTGGAAGAAATAAAAATCTAATTTTATTGAGAAATAAAAAATAATGAAACTTACAAAATAAATACCTTTAGCTTCACAAATTGAAGCTACAATAAAATTAATACTTTAAACTTCATGAATTGAGCTTCACGAATTGAAGCTACAACAAAATTCAATTGATGTGAAAGAAATTAAAATCCATGCAAGTAAAAAGAATGTAAAATTTTAGTAATGCACTCAAAAATCTTAAATTTACTTGTAAGTTTTTAAATTCACACCCACAAAAATCTTGTTTATAATAAAAATAGAAACTATTCTAAAATTTTTTATTACAATATTTTAAAAAATTAGAAATATTATATCTTATCATTTCAATTGTGAGAAGTTTCTAAATTAATATTTAAGACAATCTTATTAAAAAATATTAAAAAAATAAATTAACAAAGTTTCTAAATTTATATAAGAAAAAACATACTAAAAATTCATATAAATATAATATAAAATTAGAAACAATTATATCTTAATCCTACCAATTTCAAATATTCTAAATGAATTTATATATTTATAATAAACCTTGTAAAATGATATATATCAATATTATAAACTAGTATACTTATATTTAGAAAATATATGTAAAGTATGTCGAGAGATATCATATAATAGAAGATAATCTGGCCGAAGACAAGTGGAGAGGGTTCTATTTTATTTGGAGTAATAAAATAACACCTCCACAAAAGCTGAAACGTGACATATTTCATGCACTTACCTATCACTTGCATGTCAAATTGTTTCAAAAATGGATTTTTGTTTAGGGACATTTTGATGTCATTTTAGATGCCTCTCGGCATAATAATTATAATAATATATAATATATATTAACTATTATGATTTTTTACGGTTTATTGATAATTTTAAGTGTCATATATACAGTTTTTGGAAAAGGTAGTCTGTAATACATATGATCTACTAATTTTATTAGTTGTCATATACGTTCTAAAAGTGCAAAAACGACCATATAGACCGTCAAATTCGAGGCCTGATGCTTTCCTTGAAATTGAGACTGATTGCTTGATTTTTTTCTAAAACAATTTTTCTATGTTTGTTCTATAAAGTCACGTGAATTGTTGATTTTCCCTCAGCGACTTCAAGCATGATGGGAGCTATTTTGTGCATTTTATTTTCCCCGTAATCAATCATAAATGAATTAGACTAATTTCAAAACTCTTGCAATCCTTTTTAGATGATACAGTGACGTAGTCTTTTGCTACAGCTACTTGTAGTGACTGAGATCATAGCGGACTTTATGCAGATCTCATAAATGATAAATCTTACTATACTTTGGTCACACAACACAACACACATAGTGGTAGAGATTCGATGCATTCTCTGTAAAATAAGAAAACCTTAATTTAGAGTTTGCACCTGTCAGATTCACCTTAGCGTGTAAAAGTTTATTTTCTTTTGATTATCTAGGTAAAGGTTGCGTATAACTATTTTATATAAGACCTTTTGTTAGTGAAATAGGAAAAGTAAGCCATTAGCTTAAGATGGTTTTGCATGGTAAGAAGAAATAATTTAAAAATAAGAAAGGTTAATTTTGTAGTAACAATTTAGTTATAAAATTAAAGGCTTGAGATTAGACAACATGAGAGAAAGTAGTTAAAGTTGTCTTAATTTAGACAAAAATATATAGTAATGTGATATTAATCTTATACTTATATCAAGGTTTTACATAGTTGATGTCTTTTTTTTAGGATAGATCATTTTATCGAGTCAAGTTATTATCTTAGCACAAGATTATATAAATATTCGTACTTTAAGAATAAGGTCCTTAGGCAAAGATGGCAACCTTTAATAACTTTCAAGAGAAAAGGGAATAAAGAGGGAATAAGTAGATTCTATCAATCCAATGACTTGAGGGTATCTTTTACTATCAAATTATTGTGTGCTAATGATAAGATGTGGGGAAATCATTGTATTCACTTAATAGCTCATGAAAATAATTGATATGTATATCAGAGTTTAAGAGATGAGAAGGAATTATGAATTAAGTCTTGAAGATATTAAAAGTTAAATAGCTAGAATATTGTGAACTATGCTTTTTTATAGCATTTTTTTTTTACTCTCCAAGTTTATGTGTGAATTTTAATTCACGTTGCATCTGCAGAGTTTCCCCTTTTCTTTTTGGGTCTAAGTATGGTTCTCTCCTTGCTCAGGGTGTTTTGAGCACAGTTTACGTGCACCCGCCACGTGTTCGCATGATATGCCTTTTCGATGCTTTTGTTTTCACTCAGCCACGAAGCCTCGCCCAAGTGCCATGTGGTGTTGTCTTTTTCTTATGAAGACTCACTCACTTTTAAGCGGGGCGCATATTGAAAGACATGTGGCAGCCTCGGAGGACCTTTCGGATCGCAGTTTCGCCGAAAGGTGAGACTCCCCGTCCTGCCACCACCCTTTTCCCTTAATTCTTCATCTTGAGCAGAATACAACAACTAAATAAGCTTGTGGGCTACCAGGAACTTAGGACCGATGACAAGCATAGAATTGCTAATGAGGGCATTGGCCTCAGCACAGAGGGATTGTGCTTCACTAAGGAATCTTAGCACAGGTTGCAGCGAGGGGCAGTACTGTTTTACCTTTTCCCAATGTGAGACATATAACTCTGTCAACATGGTAGAAAAGTCTTGGGAAACCTGCTCCGGAGGTGGAATGCTCAGCAATTGCGAAATTTCATCGTCCTTTGCAACCATCTCCTGCTGGAGCCTACTGCATTTGCTTTGTTCAATAGCCACTTGATTCTTCAAAGTGAGGATCTTTGCCTCTCCATCTCGGACAGTATGCTCCAGCTGCGATGCACAATCTTGTTCATGCCGCAAAAGAGTCTCCACTTCTGAAATGCGCTCACCGGATTGTCCGAGACTATCTTTCCTTGCTTTCAGTTCTGCTTTGAATTTCATCTTTTCTTCAGACAATGATACCTAAGCCTCACTCAGTTGACGAGCATAACCTTCCTTTGGAAGAATCTCTTCACACAACTGCATTTGGACTTGAGAAACATCCCTAGAGGTTGCCTTTAATTGTTGTATCTCGACATCCTTCTCCTGCAATTCTTTCAGAGCCATGTTCCTCGTCGCCTCTTGGGCTTTTAACTGAGAGATCACATTGTTGAAGGTCGACTGCAGCTTCCCTTTTTCTAAATTAGCCTGGGCCAGCAGGCTTTGTAGATGATTGATTTCTGAGCTCCGAGCTTTATCTTCCTTTCTTTGTTGGGTGAGGGAATCTCGGAGACTAGCATTCTCTCCTTAGCCTTATGGGAAATTCAGTGATGGGGGACCAGTTGTACAGGTTTCACTGAATAACCTCCGGGATTGAGAACCTGACTCTTCCTTATGGGTTTGGAGGAAAGGGGAAAGAAGGAAACTTTTAAAACAATAAATCTAGACGGTCATCAATCGTAGCTCCAAGAGTCATCAATCACTACAAAACCGAGCTGTGCCATTTTCGATGTCAGGATCTCTTCTGCAATTTTCCTTCTCACTAGAGTGATTGGGCCAATGGCCTTGTTGTCTTCGGTGATAGAGGTATCATGCTTTCTTGCTCCAATGGCCCCTTCAATCCTCACCAACTGCCTTTCGATTTCAAGAGCCAAGGTTCGATCAGTTACATAAGTAGGTAGCCGGAAGGGCTCTTCAGAGAAACCATGCACCCGGATGAAAGAGAAATTAGGACCCAAGAACCAGTCGCAAGGGGGGCGCTCATTTTGCATCCAGTTCGTCTGGACCTGGGAGAAACGGGCTAATTTTTTTAAATTCACAATACCCTAAAAACCAGTAAATTTATTTTTCAACCAGAATTTGTTTCCAAACCAATTTATTTCCAGGAAAATTGATTAATACATAATTTCTCCAAAATAATATAATAAAATAATTTCCCTTAACTTTTAATAACACAATAAATTTAATTAATGATTAAATTTATTTCTATAATAACTAATAATATCACAGAGATACACAAATATTAAAAAGGACTGCCATAGCCAAATATCAAAACAAAAATCAAACAAGAGGGAATGATTTCTCTGGTAAATCCCATTCCTCCCAAATCTTGCAATTTCCATACACAATAAAAATCTTGGCAAAATTTGCCATAATAACTTTTCCCAAATTTCTCAAAATTTAATCTAAAAACACCCAGAAAATAATTTCTTTCCATAAACAAAAAATTAACTTCAGGAATGGACTTTAGCCAAGAACAAGAAATAATCAAACAGGATTTTAGATTTGAAAAACATCTTAACACACACATGATTTAGAAAGAAGAAAGAAATAAAATATTTTCTTAAAACAAACAAACAAAAGAAGCCACCCAACCTGGTATAGCTTTCCTGGAAGAAATTTTGCAGAAGACAACCAATCCTTCAACAAGCTTCCAAATAAATTTCTCTTCACCTAAATCCCTAACTTGTTTCCTGTGTCCCCCTAAAATAAAGACTTATTCCCCTTTTAAACTAAAATTTTAGGTTGCATATATTTTTTTCCCAAAAAACCCTAATAATTAATTTTAGTAATAAAAGCAATTTTCTTTTCTTTTCTAATTTTCTAACAAAGGATAAGTTAACATGCAATAAATGAAATTAATCTAATTTATTTTTCCACTAAAATTTAAATAAAATATATTTCTAATATCATGCAACTTGCAACTTAATTTTATAACTTCTTTTAATTAATTAAATTTATAATCTCAATGCATAAAATATATAATTCAAAAATACCAACTATGAGATAACTCCATAAATTTAATTAATTAATTAAATCCACTAAAACACACAAACTAAACAAACCCCAAGAAAAGACTCAAAAAATGTCAAACGACAATACACGAAGGCCGAACAAACTGACAAGACGACCAACTGACAACACTCACAAGAGTGTAACTAAGTAAAATAGGGTCAACTACTACCTCCTCCACTTCCATCGGACAATATAAGGGCACACTCAGACTTGTGAAGCCAGGTGGAGACGATACCTCGTATCAACCCAGTACTTGTACCTGCAACATCCTGCATCACCGAACCACACATGCATATATACAATATAGAAAACACGGCATACACACCGATGAAGGAGAATTGCGACGTTCCTTGTCTCACCGGAGTGAGTGGAGGAAAATCATCCCCTTGCGTCCAATACACTCACAGACACACAACATATAATTTCACATTGCATAGATAAAGTAAAGTGTCAGTATATAGCAATAATCCATAAAATGTCATAAATCATAAGTACTAAAATACTACAAATAAATTATGCATCTCATATCCATATAAGGAATGAAATAATGTCATATAAGTTTGAATAACACATCATGGTAATGTATCCACTGAAAATAAACAATAATAAAATATAAGTCTAATAAGTTCAAACGAGTAGGGGTACTACATCGTCCTATAGATATTCCTAACTTGTACGAGTTTCTGCCTACTTTGTGAAATGTCGTATGAAAAACAGTGAGCATTTTTAAGGGTGCAAACATGAAAATTTGATTTTGCAATTAATGTATTTGGATTTGCGTGATGTTTAAGTTGTCTTATAGTGAATTTGAAGGACTTTCTGATGCTCTGTTGTTTGATTCTTGCAGGTTCGATTACCACATGTTCTTTTCTAATGCATCTATCCTCGAACTATGAGACTAGTACATGAGTTATCCGATATAGACAAGGCACATATTGACTTGTGTAGATTTACCCACCTTCTACAGATGCCAGATATCCATGTGAATCACGAGATGCTCACAACACTTGTGGAGAGACTTCACTCTGAGCATAACACGTTTCATTTACCAATTGGGGAGATGACCATCACTCCCGAGGATGTTTCCAGGATTCTCTAGATTCCATTCGTTGGGGATAAGGTTGATTATGATTCTGCACAACGTCCTGGCTTACTAGTTTTGAGACAGGTATTTCACGATGAGGACATCCTTACGTGAGCTATCAGCTAGGATGAGATGATGACCAGGTACAGTGAGCAGTTTCCACTGGCTTGTGTCTTGGCAGGATTTATTGGTTGCTTCATTATGTCGGACAAGGGACAACAGGGTTTCTTATGCGGCTGGGCTAGGATGTTGCAGAGGCTTGTGGATCACCTTGAGAGATTAGGATGTGGTTCATGTGTATTAGCCCACATGTATCGTGAGATGCATGCAATTGTATACAAAGAAGGGAAGAGTGTGGTTACAGGGGTATTGATTTTACCGAAATGGGCCTAGGAGCTTATCACAATTTGCAGACCTATAGTGGATGACGCCAGAGATCCACAACAGCCTATCGTTTATAGATATTTTGGATACATTACTCAGCCCCATCCGGGCAAGACATAGTATTGGTGACGACAGCTAGATGACTTGATAGTTGTTGTATGGAGACTGTACAGGGGCCTAGAGCTTTGGGATGATTGGAGAGCTATGAGGAGAGATATGTTCATGACTCATCCTCTGATTGGCAGATCTATGATAGTCATTGAGCAATTCGTTGTATCTCGGGTCATGAGGCAGTATGGTAGGGCTTAGGGGATTTCTTAGGGTTTTACTGCATATGCTCGTTATGCAGACGAGGAGAGATGAGGATGGCCCCCCAGGTTGTCCTATGCTTTGAGCATGCATGCACTGATAGGGTTATAGCGACTTAGGTGGGATTACTTGGATGACATCGCAGATGCAGGGGTAATGCCCTAGTACAGGGATTGGTTCCAACAACATCCATTCCCTAGATTCACAGATCCAGTTGAGTAGGCGCCTCTCATAGAGGAGATTGAGGATGATGCCCCTACACAGGCATAGGGACATGCACAGGGAGAGAGACAGGGACAGGGATGGAGAGCATAGGCTCCTAGGTGGGAAGGTGGTGATCCTAGTGCGAGTAGCAGTAGGGTACCAGCTGAGGGAAGACAACAACAGAGAGGAGAGGGTGGATCCCTAGGAGTTGTTGGTGTGAGGATGAGTGGTGTTAGGACAGCGGAGGGTGGAGGAGAGGAGGAGTGAGCAGCTCCTAGATAGGTACGAAAGAGGAAGGATGAGCAAGGTGGAGCTGGAGGCAGAGATGGAGGTAGAGAGCTTGTGAGAGAGAAGGGAGCAGCTGATGCAGCATGGTCGATGAGAGCGCGATTAGCAGGTCTGCAGTCATAGTTGACAGTGGCTCAGACACAACTTGTAGAGCAGGACCGAGAACTAGTGGAGCTTAGAGCAGAGAGAGATTGTCAGGTCACAGAGATGAGAGCAGAGCGAGACCAATAGCTAGCGGAGATCAGAGCAAAGCACGATTGTTAGGTCGCAAAGATGAGAGCAGAGTGAGATGCTCTTCAGCAGGAGGTCTTACACCAGACTAGTCGGGCAGCTTTTTACGTTGCGGCTTATAGCGTAGCAGTTCCTGTAGCACAGCAAGTTGTTCCATATTCCCAGTATATGGCTCGATCTGAGGGATTTCAGGCACCGAGATAGGATGCCGATCAGCAGGCTCCACCTCCTCCACCACCTGGCGATGAGGGAGAGGCAGAGAGCTAGATTTCTTATAGCTTAGATTTTGTTAAATACCACATTTTTTGTAGCCCATACGATTCTTGCTCCGATGGGAGATTGTATATGATTGTATATGATTGTATATGATTATATATGAGATCTTGATTTGACTTCATTGTACTTGTGTCGATTGATTTATGAGATGCTTTCTTCTATATGCTTTGTTCTATATGTATGCATGTCTGTTCAGTATGAATGTATGTAATGCAAATGAATATAAATGTGTGTTTTTGTCTTTTTTCATGTGCAAAATGAATGATGAAAATGAGTAATGATTAATACAAATTGTTATTTCTATGCAATAATGTGAATGCAAATGAATGTGTATGAATCTATATAAGATGCTTATGTATGCAGCTAACATCTCAATACACAAGTACTCGATTGAAGAAATGATGAAAAAGAAACCACTTAGCTTAGAAATGATGAAACTTCAAACTCTCATTCACAATATAAAGAGATCATTGTTATCATGCAGAAATCACTCTAAATGCAGAAAATGCAGAATGAATGCAACTTAAACTAGTCACTAGATTTGGAATGCTTAATATTCATCATTTAGCATTTACAAACATAGCAGGCAGATTAGAGTTCCTTCCTTTTCATGTGCAATATTAATTATCTTGTCCGCAATGACCCTTTTTTCGTTCATATCCTTGGACAGATTACGCATGGATCCAGATTGCACATTTAAAGAAATTCCCTCAAAACAGACAAAGAAATGAGAGAAGCTCCCTGTAGCATACAAATAAGCGGAGTCGAGGTATGTGTGGCGATTTCACCTTGATGTGAAGGCTCTTATCACAGACACCCAGCTGATTAGATGTTTCCACATCATCGGAATCATTCCTACAAGTAGAAAACAAAGAAAATATTATACCCCCAATCCTTGCTCCTCTTAGTCAAGATAGACTTCCTCGAGTTACTCAGAGGGAATAATAATAAAAAACCAATATAAAAGGCAACACACAAAGAAATATTTCATGCATATCTCAAACTGTTTAGTGATTGTTTTCAGTAATATTGTTTTGCTTATGTACTCAGTGATAAAACTCTTCAGTAATTAGGAGACAAGTGACTGACTCAGATTGGACAACCGAGTATCACTGATAGAATGATGACTTGGTTGATACTACTTAGGACATGTAAAATGCTCAGTCGATTACCCTAAGACGAGGACATTGATCAGTTTCAAGCCATGAGGGTTCTAAAAGAACCAGAATGTCGCAAAAGTGACTAAAATATATGTACAAGCGAAAGCAAAGATGCAGGAAAGTGGGAAATGCCAACGTTGTGTTGATAGATAGAGAGTTTGAGTACAAGAGGTTCCTATTTTCTAGGTTTTCACCTTCTTGGCAAAGATTTTTTTTTTTTTAGGACTTTTTTATGATTTTTAGATTTTTTTTCAACTGTACAGGTTGCTAGAGTAGAGAATACTAAGTGAAGAACTTTTTCAAATGGATGGTGTTAATCGGTTCACTGAGCTATTCTCCTTCCAATGTTGAGAGCTGATAGACACCAGAGCCAAAGACTGTAGTAATGATGTAGGGACCCAACCAGTTCAGTTCAAACTTCCCTTTGTTGTCTCGAAACTGTTGATTTTTAGGATTTTCTCTCAGAACAAGGTCACCAACTTGAAATTCTCATTGTTGAACCTTCTTGTTATATCCTTTAGACATTCTCTTTTGATACACTCTTAGATGATCAAATACCACTTGTCAACATTCATCTAGCAACTCAAGTTCTTGCAATCTAGATATTCTGTAGTCTTCATCAGTAACAAGACCTTGCAAAGAAACTCTCAAAAACAGTATTTCCACCTCAATAGGTAATACTGCTTCGGACCCATACACCAAAGAAAAAGGTGTAGCACCAGTAGGTGTTCTAATACTTGTTCTATAAGTCCATAGTGCAGGATTGAGCTATAGATGCCAATCCCTCCCAGATTTGTTCACTGTTATGTGTAAGATAGTTAGCAGGTTTTTGTTAGATGCTTCAGCTTGTCCATTTCCTTGAGGGTAATATCCGGATGACCAGTGTTGTTTGATTTTGAATTTCTCACAGAGCTCATCTAGATCTTTATTCTTGAATTGTCCTCCATTGTCAGTCACAATGGATGAAGGTATCCCATACCTGCAGATGATATAGTTAAGGATAAATATAGATACTTATTTACCAGTTGCTTTGATGAGCGGAACCGCTTCTACCCACTTAGTGAAGTACTCAGTGGCAGTTATGATAAACTTGTGTATGTTGGATGATGCAAGATATATTTGACCAATGAGATCAAAGGCCCATTGCTGAAAAGGCCAATGTGTAATGAAGGGTATGAGATCCCTTGTTGGAGCATGTATGAGATTCCCATGTAGTTGACACTTCTAAGAAGTTTCAGAAAACTTTATAGCATCTTTCTCCATGTGTGGCCAGTAGTAGCCAACCCTTAGTAGTTTTTGAGCTAAAGTAAGACCATTCGAATGAGATCCACAAATACCTTCATGGACTTCCGATAATGCACGTTGGGACTCTTTAGTTTCTAGACACCTAAGCAAAGTACTATCCAAACCTTGCCTAAATAGGTCGTTAGCAATGATGACGTACCGTGAAGCGTTTCAGATTAGGTTCCTTTTCTCATTGCAGGTAAGATTTTCTGGGACGATTTGGTCTCATAGATAAGAGTAAATATGGTTGTAGCAAGATGAGTCATATCCATTAATAGAACAGACCATCTGGGACTCAGGAGAATCATAGGAAAGGTAATGTAACTATTCCACCAGGAATTCAAAGCGAAAATTGGATTCTTGTAACTCTGGTATGGATGCCAAGGTGGCCATAGCATATGCTGCTCTATTTGCAGATCTGGGAATCTGTTGGAATGATACAAAAGTAAAATATTTCTTGAGATCATCCACCATTATCTTATAAGGCATCATTTTCTCATCTCGAGTCTGATATGTATCATTGATTTGATTGATGATTGGCTGAGAATCTCCATAGATGTGTAATTCCAGAACCTTCCATTCGATAGCCAACTTGATCTCATTTACCAAAGCTTCATACTCTGCAATGTTGTTTGTGCAAGGGAAAAGAATCTTATAAGCCTTTGGGATTGAATACTTTTGAGGAGTAATAAAAAGTATTCCAGCACCAGAACCATGTTGAGTGAAAGACCCATCAAAGAACATCTTCCATGATTATTGAGTAAGGTGCATTATTGATTCATCTGGAAATTCTATATGCAGCAGTTAGTGTCTTCAAGTGGAGCATCAGCAAGTTGATCTGCAATTACCTGTCCTTTGATGGCTTTGTGTTCCACATATTCAATATCAAACTTTGTAATAGCCATGACCCATTTAACCAATCTTCCTATAAGTGTTGCTTTGTTGAGAATATATTTGAGCGGATCAATCTTAGCTACTGCTTGATGGAATGTGCTAACATGTAGTGTCTCAATTTTTGTGATGCAAATACAAATTCCAAGCATTCTTTTTCTATTATAGTGTAGTTCATTTCATAAGACACCAATGTTCTGCTGATGTAATATATAGCTCTCTCTTTTTTAGTTTCATCTTGTTGTGCCAGAAGTGCCCCCAATGATGAATCAGTAGCTGATATGTATAAGATCAATGGTTTGCCATGAATTGATGGCATCAGTATTGGTGTATTGGACAAGTATTCTTTGATTTGAAGGTGTTATTCACATTCTTGATCCTAGTTGTAGATTACCCCTTTCCTTAATACTTTTGTGAATGGTTGAGCCTTATCTGCTAGCTGAGAAATAAAGCATTTGATTGACTGGAGACGTCCTTCTAGACTTCTCATTTGACTCATATTCTTTGGAGGTGGCATTTCCATTATAGCTTGGACCTTCTCAGGATCAACCTCAATTCCTTTCTTTGAAATGATATAACCAAGTAATTTACCAGATGTCATTCTGAATGCACACTTTTTAGGATTTAGCCGGAGCTTGAATTTTTCCATTCTATCTAGTATGAGGCCTAGCTCTTGAATATGTGTGGATCTCTTCATAGTCTTCACTAAAGTGTCATCAACATAATTTTCCATATTCTTATGCATCATATCATGAAAGATAGTAGTTACTTCTCTTTGGTAAGTTTCTCTTGCATTCTTTAGCCCAAATGGCATGACGTTCCAACAGAAGGTTCCCCATGCACAGGTGAAAGTTGTCTTTTCTTGATCTCCAGGAGCTATTTTGATCTAATTATAACCGGATAATCCATCCATTAGTGAGTATTTCTCATATCCAGTAGTCATATCCACTATCATATCAATGCTAGGCAATCGAAAATAATCTTTTGGACATGCTTTATTGAGATCTTTGAAGTATGTGCAAATCCTAATAGATTTGTCTGCCTTTGATACAGGTACTATGTTTAAAATCCACTCTGCATAGTCTATAGCTCTGATAAATCCAGCTTTTAGCAATTTTTCTAGCTCAGCTTTGACTAGCAGTGCCACATGAGGGTGCATCTTGTGGAGTTTTTGGTTGACTGGTTTAACTCTTGGTGTAATAGAAAGATGGCACATGATGAGATCAAGATCTAGACCCAACATATCAGAGTATGTCCATGCAAATTTGATCTTCTTTTCTAGGAAGAGATTGCTGAAATCTTTCAACTCTTCTGTTGATAATGATTGAGCTAAGTGGATGATATGTGGTGTCTCTTGACTCCCAATATTTACTAGTTGAGTTGGTTCAATCAATATAGAAGATCTTTCCTGGAAATGACTTGGCAGTATATCAAGTATATCATCTTCAAGTGCCTCAGAGAGGTTTTCACCCTTAGGTACGTCCTTTATTTTTTCTCTTTTTGATTCTGACACCGCCACAATGTGGTTTTCACCATCAGATCTTTTGTTTTTCTTTTTCTTTTTTTTTTTTTGCGACTAAGATACTTGATATATATTTCAATCATGTTCTCACTTTGTTCTTTGGTGGAAGAGTCCATTGGTTCAACTGCATTAAGGTAGTAGGCTAACGTATAGTCATTGGCAAAGATAGGTACATTCATAGGTTGGTTTTGGAGAGTACAGTCAATTAGTTCAGGATGTACCAAGGATAAGGTTTGGATAGGTTCGAGAGAGTTCATGGTATTATTATCATAACTGTGGACCGACAAGTCAAGTTCTAGAAGACTACCTTGCGTAAATGTCTCGAGACCAAGAATAGTTACAACATGATTATTGAAGTGCATGTTAATATTTAGTTGACCAAATCTAATAGACCTACTCATAGAACCGTTTTCTATGCCAGATTGGACTACATATCGTGGTTTGATAGTAACAAGATCAGTAGACAGATTCCTGACATCCATGATAGAGGAGTCAGAGTTTGATGCTGAATAGGTATCATCATCAATAGGACTGTTGTTGGAGTCATCAGAGTCATAAGAGGAAGTTTCTGACTCTTCTTCAAGTGATTGAGTGAATTTATGTATAGTGTCAATACCTACATCTTTGATGCTACAAGTTCCTTTGTGATTTGGTTCATTTATCACTTGTATCTGACATACCTGTTGACATAACCTTGATGGTTCTATGAATTTTTGTTTTCTACTCCATTCAACTTCTTCTGGACTAATGAGTAGCTTCCAATTCTTCTTGTGTAGTTCCATACCTAATTTGTTCTGTCCTATTAGAGAGAGACATAGTAGGTGAAGAATATTCTTGCGTGCTTCCTTCTTTCAACTTTTGTTCATAGTCTGCCTGCCTTTTTAGTTTGATTTCTTCTATCTCTATTTGTAGCTTTAAGCGTATCAGTTCTTGGGTTTCATCTGTGATATCATTGGACTCTTCTGGAGTTTCTATATTAGATGTATCTGAGAGATAATTTGGACCCCATTCATACTCGTTCGAGTCAGTTTCTCAATCATCTACTTGTTGTCTACCAATGTATGTGACTGGAATTTTCAGTGGTGCAAACAATCCCCTGATTCTTTCTACCTTTTCTCTCATATCCTCTGGGACTTCTACTCCTTGTAATGTTGTAGCTGATACCATTAGAACCTGATCATTGGTTGTTTCCTCTCTCTTGATTGCTATTTCTTTTTGTTCTTTTTCATACGCTTCTTGAGTTTGTTGAGTGTTTACTTCCTGTGATAGTGAAGGTAGTGCCTTTTTCTTCCACTTAGACTTAGAAGCATCTTTTTGGTCTAATGTCTTTCCTGGATTGTATCCCAGTCCATCTTTTTCATTTGCAGACTTCGTTTGTAGATGAATGGGTTCAATAATACCTTCTTGATTTTTTCCAAGAGGACCATTACCTGAATATCCCATACGTTGAATCATTTTATATCCTAGACCATATTGTGTCGGGGAAATCTCAAAATGTCTTACTTTGTTTTCACTATCTTCTTTGAAAATCCATTTGAGAACAACATCCTCTTCTATTTCATCTACAAGGGAAGTAGAGGATTGTACAAAGAGACCGTCATATTTGACATTTGGAGCAGAAGTTTATGGCTTCATAACCTCTGATGGTTTTCCTGACTCTCTGGGTGATGGAGGAAGAGAAATGAGTGAAAGTACTAGTTCTATCTTGTATCCATCCATGCTACTATCTATGATTTTTAATTTATTTTCTAAGTCCTTCATCAAGGTTTCTAAACTTTCAGCTGTAGAGGATTCTCTATTATGAGGCACAAAGATATCAGCACTCTTTGTCAATGCATTACAGGGGGAGTTTGTATCAGCGGGAATATTGACTTCAACCTCGTTATAAGGAAATTTTAAGCACGGATGATATGTAGATGGAACTACCTTTATTTCATGAATCAATGGCCTTCCCAGTAAGATGTTGTATGACAGAGGAAGATCGAGCACCTAGAAAATAACATCCCTTTCTATAGGTCCTACTCTCATTGGTAATAGTACCAGACCTTTAGAGGTTCTTTCTTCTTCATCATAAGCTTTAATTGTTATTTTCTTGGCCGGATCAATGACATTTTCAAAAAAGCCCAGCTATGTAAGCAGATTATAGGTACAAATATTCAACCCAGCACCTCCATCTATCAAAACATGTTTAACTCAGTGTTTATGGATCATAGCTTCAATGTGCAATGGCTGGTTATGTGGGTGATTCAACGAGTTGTCATCTTCTTCAGATAAATTAAGATAATGAGGCGAAGTCAGGTGACCCACCATATATTGAAATCGACCGATATCTCAATCCTTTGGGAGATTAGTTGTGATCAACGCTTTGTCCAGGATCTTTTTATGAGCAGAAGAGATTTTGAGCAATTCAAAGATGGAGATTTGAGCATTCGTTCTTTTTAGTTGTTCGACAATGCTATATCCAGAGGATGATGATGAAGTTAGCTTTTTAAATTTAGAAAATGATGTATCTGTTTGTTTGTTTGACGAGGTTGGTGAGTTTGACGTCGTTTGAGCAGGAGTTGAAGAACTAGCTCCTTGGAGAGTGACTTTCTTTTGAGCATGGGTCACATCATTTGCATTTTGTTATTTGTTTTGTTTATCTTTGATTATAATCACATTGCAATATTCAGGTTGGGAAGAGTCAATCATGTTGATCACATTTTCATTGTTGGTATAAGTCTAATTTACTTTGGCACCTCCTTTTGACTTTGAGGAATCACCTTGTTCTTAAACAGGTATGGGATCTTTGATGATCAACATTAGTTGTGTGATTTCCAACAACAATTTTGCCAGCATCAATGAGATCTTGAATCTCATGTTTAAGCTTGATGCAATTGTTTATGTTATGACCTTTGTTTTGATGGTAGTCACAGTATTCATTTTCTTTCCACCATTTTGGTTTAACTTCTGGATCATATGGCCTAGAATTGTCTGGTAAGGTTATCAAATTGTTTGCCAATAAAGTTTTGAAAGCGGAATCGTATGATTCCTCTAGAGGAGTGAAGTCGCTTTTAGGTTTCGAAAGCCAAGGTTTCTCTTTAAACCATTCTTTTACTTTCTTCGGAGGATTTTCTACTACGGTTTCAGCTGCTTTGAGTGCTTGCGTGCCACTAGCCAAGTTAAATATCATGGATTTTGATTTTGCTTTAACAGTGTCTACCACTCCATCATTAACAACATTTTTGTTGTTGACTTTGCCATATTTCCAATATTTGTTCTTCTCTTTGGAACTAGATCCCAGTTGTGTTTCTTTCCAAAGTGAGATATCTCCTTTCTTTATAAGCACATCTTCCACCATGAGGGCATTATCTACCATTTTGTTGAATGAAGGGTGCACTTGCATTTGGATACTGTATTTCAGTTCGGGGATTAAGTTGTTGACAAAGATATTCATCTTTTCAGAATCTGGAATAGGCCGTGAATATCTAGAGAACAACTTTCTCCATCGTTGGAGAAAAGTGAGAAAGGGCTCTCCAATTTTCTGTTTGGTATTGCAAAGCTCTATCATAGTGACTGGGTGACGACTTTTATAGGAGTATTGTTGTAGAAACAGTTGGATTAGTTCTTCAAAAGTTTTTATTCCCATAGGTAGGCTTGAGAACCATTCCATAGCTTGCCCTCCTAAACTTCTCGGGAAAAGGCACATGAGATAGGTTTGGTCGTGCATGAACTCCATACATAAAGCACAAAATTCTCTAATATGGTCTTGGAGATCTGAGTTGCCATCATATTTGTCAAATTTTGGGATCTCCACTCGTGAAGGAAATGGAGGCATGTAAATGTTTTTGTCAAATGGAAATGGGCATATTGTGTCCAGAGAATATTGCTTTGGTGATTTATCCTTGATTTTTCAGTTCTGTGATCTCAGTTCATAACACTTGTAATTGTTTGTTTACCATTGCTAATGGTGTCTCTTCCTCTTTAGTGATGAGGGCCTCAACATTATAACCAGTATGAAGTTTAGCTCCTTGATTTGCTAGTTCTAGAAAATAGTCTTTTTTTTCTCTGGCCATGATAACCTTCATCATTTTTTGAAAATCTTTATCTTTTTGACATTTTTGTATATCAATTTCTGGAGGTTCAGAGGCGTCAGATTCACTTGATGAGGATTCACTATCGGTATCATGGATACTGATATCGTCATAAGTTTTGTGTTTAGCAGCTTGTCTTTCTTGTTTTGTTCCAGATATGGTGGGAGACAAGGACTGATCATAAATTCGGACATCTGATGATGAAGGTTGATCAGTGAGATGATCCTTTATGTAAAATGGATTATTTTGATATGAAAAGGATTGTCCTTTGCCCTCGGTAGCCTTCTTACGAGAACTTATGGTTTGAATAGGCATTTTTATTGATTGATGTGATCTAAAGCTGTTTGTGATGCAGAAGTCAAGATCAAATTTAAAGCTAGTTGTTCGTTTAACGTATCGATTGAGAGAAGCAACTAGGATTTAGTCTGGTTTCAGGAACGATCTATCCTGTGTAAGACGTTTCTCTAAGTTACCTAGTTAGATTTAAGAGAAGTGACTAAGACTCGGTCTAGTTTTAGGAACGATCTATCCTGTGTAAGACATTATCTAAGTGACTTGAGTTTGATAAATGGTTGATTAAACTAGCTAAAAGGTGATCGACAAAATCGTGCAACACTATGATAGAAGTGCACTGTTCAGATTTGTTTATGCTCAGAATGATGATAACTAGTTTTATGCTTGCTATAGACTATTTTAGGCAAGTTTGACTATTTTGGACTGACAAAATCAGAGATTCGTATGACAGGTTTTACAGGACCAGACGATAGTTTAATAGCTTCAGGACGATATTAGCAGTATTTCGTACAAGTTGTTGTCTAGGATCGTACGACAGATGGGTATGCCTCAGATGACAAACTAATGAATGTAATGGTGTTTCGTATGACACAGAATCAGAGACCAAATGATAATTCCTTAAGAAGAATGACAGTTTATCAGGTTTTGTACAACACAGAACTGAGGCTCGGATGACAAACTGTTAGACCTGATGAAATTTCGTACGACAGAAATTATGTAGTAGGACGATAAATCAGAAGACTCATACAACATTTTACTGGACAAAGATAAAATTTCTAATAGACCGAGTTTTTAATGACTGACGACGACCATTTTTGAGATGGACTGAGTTTTTGGACAACTGAGATAGACTAGTTTGCGACACGGACAAAGTTTCGACTAGGATAGACTAGTTTTTGACATAGACAGAGTTTCGACTAGGATAGATTAGTTTTGACACAGACAGAGTTTCGACTAGGATAGACTAGTTTTTGACACGGATAGAGTTTCGACTAAGATAGACTAGTTTTGACACGGACAGAGTTTCGACTAGGATAGACTAGTTTTTGACATGGAAAGAGTTTCGACTAAGATAGACTAGTTTTGACACGGACAGAGTTTTGACTACTGAGTTGTTTATTGTTTTCTCCAATTTTGTTATTTCAGTTTCAGTTTCAGGGATGAAAACACGGTAAAAACACAATATCTATAACGACTCCGATCACAACACACTAACCCTATGGAAATTGGTGAGAGAAGAAAACTTTTGCTTGTAGACTCAGGTACACACCCAATAGCTAATCAAAATACAGTCGTTGAGTCTCACACAATGGATTCTCAATGCTATATTAGCCGACTCCAAAAGCTAATGGGGGCACGAAATAGCAAGAATCTTGGGAGAGTTACTATCTCTCTTGCACAAATATTATCCCCCCTTTCGGAGCTGAATCGGGTAGCTTCTAATCTTAATTGGAACTAATAAGGGATTTGTTCGGCACGTCAGGGTATAAACTCAATTAAGAGGTCTCCCAACCTTGAAAACCAAGGTTTAATATACTCAAAGGTAGAGAGGAGAGCTATTCCCAAGCACTACCATTAACTTGATTTTCATCAAATCACATTTATTTTATAGTGGGTTGGAGTACTTGACGTTTAGCCATTCCCACTTGGGTTGTTCCCCTCTCACTAGTCCTAATGGCTTTGAGCTTATTAGCTCCTCGGGAGGGCAGGTCCGCTAAAGATATACAAATCTCAAACTTAAAAAAAATGCCTCAAGGGTCTGGATTTCTGATTGTCTATACAGACAAGAGCATACTCTCCTACCTCTTAGAATTTTCTTAAAACACGAAAGACAAATTTGCTCATTAACAAGATAGCAAGTTAGGTGCTTAAAAAATGAATTTAATGAATACACAATGTTTGCTTGAATCTCCTCAGGCAACCTGCAAAGACAACGAATCAGTAGTCATATTGTCTTTGTTTGACAAGCATATTCTTTGACAAGCGTTTTACAAAAAATTGATTAGGCTGTGAAAATTTCTCAGACAGATGAACAACAAGCCAAGGTCAGCATTAGTATGATAAAAATTGAATGAGAAAACCTGAAGAATGAAATTTGCTTTTAACCCAAAAACACAGAATTTTGTACGACGATTCTCACCGTCGTATGATAATTCGTATGAGATCGCACGATATTTGTCATTTATCGTTCGATAGAGTGGGAAAGCTCGTACGATACTTCGCAGCAACTGTACAGACGAAAATCCGAAAAAATAAAAATCTAAAAAAATAAGAAAAAGTTAGTCCCCGAGGCTGAAAGATGTAGTCTTCTGCCCCACGATGGGCGCCAAAAATGTGTGTGTGAAAAAGTGGAATAAGCCTGTAAGTTGCAAGACACAACACTTCAATTAAGTCATTACATGTATGGTTAGATGGATATAAGCATGAATATGAAAACCATAACAAATCGACTAATTGCCTTCTAAAAGATGCGAGTATAAGATTGCTCTCAGATTTGTATAAGCAATACCAGTGACTAGACTACACCAAGACGAAGGATTTAATCTATATGAGCATGAGATTAAGCTAAATGGATGCAAGATTATGCTAGATGGATGAATAGTAAGCTATATGAATTCAAGCAATCATGAAATATGCAAAAAGAAATTAAACTAAGATGCAATAATCTCAAAAAGCAAGTATAATATCATCAATGACTCCAGAGAAAAAATTGTATAATAACAATAAATCTCCAAGGTGTTTTGAATGATAGATGAAGGCTGAATTTATAGAGAATCACAAGAGAGATCAAGAAAAAGCACAATTTAGGATAATTGAAATAATTGAAAAATCTAATTCAATTAACCTTGAGATAGATTCCAATTATAGTTTAATTGAAATGCATTCAGAAAAGAAATTTGAGTTTGCATTAGAGATATAATTCAATTAATTCCATGCACTTGAGATAAAAATAGGTAATTCTTTGATTTATTCAAGAAAAGAGTCTTTTCAATGCAACTGAACTTCTTTTCTCAAAAGCTTTGAGTTTCAATTTTAGAGAATGATTAAATTCTTTTTAATTGCTTTTCTGATTTCAAGTTCTCTCAATTTAGAAGAAGAAAGAAATAATATCTCAAGTTTGATTTCTCTTTCAATTCAATTCTTTTATTTTATTTTCAATTCAATTCTTTTATTTTATTTTCAATTTAACTCTTGTTTTGTGATTTATTCCTCTTTTGTAATAAATTAATTCATTTTTTTATGATTAAATGACAAATTTGTTAATTAATTAAATATGCTAGGATATTTAATAAATTAAATAGGATAATTGATCAAAATGATTTTCTTGGAATGATTTAATTAATTAAATAAATATTTAATTAATATAGAATAATGCACTTGCCATGTGACATTTGATGATTGAAGAATTAATTAATTGTGTGCTCAAAATTGATTTAATTGCCTTTGGTTAGGACCTTGGTGATGTTGTCGAAATTAAGGGCCCATGGTTTACGTGACCAATTTTAGAATATTACAATAATGCAAGTTTATTCTTATGATTTAATTCATGTAACACATTCTTTAATTATGTAATCCATATTATATTTTGACTTATGTTTCCTTAAAAAGTGGACAGCCATATGCAACTATTGAAATAGTATTATTTCTATCAAAATATTTTTCTATTTAAAAATCTAGCAATGTTTAACATTTAAGGTATTGCATATAATTCAACCAAAAGATGGTAGTTATTTCTTATGTATTGAAAAGTACAGGTAAGGAATGCAGAAAAATAAAATACTATCTATTTGTTTATAGATGAGCTGAACAGATTGTACATATAATAAATAGTTTAGATTTCATTAACACAGATAGATTCACAAATAAAACGACAACAAACCCCGAAAACAACGTTAAGCAAGAGGGAGATTATTTTCATGGAGTGCCCATTTCCAGTGTTGAAGCTGTATCTTCTCACTTGAGAAATGCATTCTAATTGTTGAAGAGGTGGATGAAATAAAGAGAGAAGTGAAAGTGTGGAAGGAGTAATGCAGACCAGTGTGAAAACTTAAAAGAGGCGACATTGTCTATCTTCACGCTAACACTGCAACATTGTAGTGATTGGTTTGTGTTTGCCAGATAAATTGATGCAAAAATTTTCTTCACATTACAAGGTAGACATCAGTGTTTCTCGTATATGTCATGCATTTGAAGATTCAATTTTTAAAAAAATTAAATGACAAATAACATGTGGTTTAGAGAATTCTAATTTTTGTAACTTGAGTGCCTTTAGTTAAATGAATTGTGAAGAAATATCATTTGAGGTTGAGCTCTAGCATGATGTTTGATCTTTTTTAACTTGAGTATTTTTAGTTAAATGCACTCTGAAGAAATACCATTTGAGATTGAGGTTGAGCATATTGTTTAATCTTTTGTAACTTGAGTGTCTTTAGTTAAATGAATTGTGAAGAAATATCTTTTGAGGTTGAGGTTGAGCATATTGTTTATAGTTAGAAAAAATTCTATGATCGGGTATGTGGTAGGATTATCCATGTTACATGGGCCTTTGAAGTTTTGAATGTTATTGTGAAAGATGATATTAGAATGAACAACAGTGTACTTTCAAATATGATGTATTTTATGGGAGACATGGTTTTTGTTCAACAATGTGTTCATGTTAAGTATCTAGTTTAAAGTGCATTCATGTTCTTCTAATTGATGATACCACCGAGAGTGTCACTAGGAATTTGTTTGATGCCTATTTAAATCCCTATTTATTAGAAGCTTATGACCTAGAGAGAAAAGAGGATCTTTTTTAAGTTGGAAAAAGATAAAATTCATGTGTTTTCTTGCAAGAAAAAGGGTAGAGAACAATCCATGGTCAAGTGACTAGTAGAGGAGCATTAGCAACATCGAAAGGGGAGGCCCTCATAATCCAACAGTTAATTCCAAGGCCTATCCCCAACCATGAGAACCACATCTCTAGGAAGAGCAATAGAGATGCCAATATCGATGATGATGTGTGAAAAAGTAGAAAGACCCATTTTTTTAAAATAGTAGTAACTATTACATTGTTTATAGCTATAACTCAATGTATTAGCAGTTATAGAGATTAGTTATGCAATTGTACTATCAACTACATTCTCTTGTATATATAATTTTGGCTAGTCAAATTGAATAACATCATTGAGCATTTCATCATTTCACACCACCATGCTATAGAGGTATGCAATTGCTTAGCCTCTTTTATTGATGTCTTAAAAACATCCACCTTTTCTCATGGGTCTAGCTCGAAGAATAACAAATAGAAACAACTTTATTACTCAACACTAATTTCTTGAAAGATAATCCTTTGAGCATATGACAAATCAATAATGGGTTTTGAAACTACTTTTTATGAGATAATCAATAGAATGATTTTGGAAGGGTTCAATGGGCCTTCTAGTAAGCTAATCAATGGTGAGAGGTAATGATATAGATAGGTGAATAAACAATTATTTTACAATACCATTCATGGAATACAGGTGAACAAGGCATCAACCAATTTTTATAGCAGTACTCTTTGTTGTAGTATCCTTGCATACATGTTGCCCTAAATAATTTCAAACATAATTTCATAAATTACCAACCCATGGGAATGCAGCTAATTATTATAGCAATAATAATAAACTACAAGGCATTAAGGTGACTTTATCACAATACATAAATCTCAATATTCCAACAACAAAAAATTATGAATCATCTATTTTTTATTCTTTACAATATTTT
Organism: Cryptomeria japonica; assembly: GCF_030272615.1. NCBI lineage: Eukaryota > Viridiplantae > Streptophyta > Pinopsida > Cupressales > Cupressaceae > Cryptomeria > Cryptomeria japonica. Next base: position 410,441,191 of record NC_081414.1, on the reverse strand, counting down.
TAATGGCTGATATTATGTCATAATATGAATTTTTCACAAATTAAGTATATTCGTAATTTCTTAAAGTAAATTTGTTATCTACAATATTTTTCTTCAAAATATTGCTTCTAAATTCAATTGTGTATGTTTTTGAATGAGTGATATTATGGCATAACATATAACTTTTTCAAAAATAAAAAATAAAAAGGAGATTCATAATTTCTTGAATGTAGATCATTAAAATTGATATCATATTTGAAAAACAAAGATTACTCCTGAAATCCATTTTGTATACTTTTTAATTAAAAAAACATACATAGTTGACTACAAAATTTGTAACGAAAGTTTACTAAAATAAATATTTAGCATTAATTTTATAGAATTTGTATAAAATATTTAGAAAAATAAATATTTGAAATTAGTTTTCCATAGTTACTCAAAAGATTATTTATGAAATCAACTATACATAATTTTAATTCTAAAAACAATCTTATTTAAAAACATACATAATTGATTCTAGAAACATTTTTTTAAATACTATATAAATCGTAAAACCCTAATGCCAATTCTTTCTCGACCAACCCTCTCTTTAACTTCGTATTCATGTAAGATTATTAAAATATCATTGTTCACCTATTTACCCAATGACCCATTACATCTGACATAGGGGTGTAAATCAATCGTAGCTTGTAAATCAATCCATCTTGTGATAGAAGATCTAAATAAACATTAGGTGTTTGAAAACTTGTACTTCTTTGTTAGTTCCTGCCTGTTGGAACTATAGCGGAGGCTTCTAACATTAAATGGTTATTAATCTTTTGTCCTTCAACCAATAAAATTGCGAGAAAGTTTTGCATAGTTTGATTTCCTACTATATCCTATCAAAAAGTTGCTCATTTTTTAGTGGAAATTTTGATGATCGGTATTATGGCAATCTCTAATTTGCACTGCACACGGTTGGCAGGGGCATTCAGAGTATTTCACAATTTCCCATAGGAGAGAACGCACGATTATCAAAGGCAAGGCAAGTCCTGGGGTATTGGTTTCTGAAATGGTAGCAGAATTTGTAGTTACGAGTTACAGATTGTCAGCAAATTTGGATGCCACGAGGCAGCAGAGCACCCAAAAACTTGGTTTGCATGGAGCAATACACGTAGCAAGTTGTTTGGATAGTTGACAAGTAAATGCCAGCAGTAATATTTACTTTCATTTTCATTGATAATAATGGGGGGCTTTGTTCAGATGGCACTCTGCAAGACTTTTGACTTCACATGAAGCTAAACAGAGGCCTCAACATCAGCATCCTACTGCTTGAGCCTATTAGAGAAAAGATTTTTAAGATTTTACATGCTGATTTTTTCAGGTGAGGCTTTGCCTTCATGAGATGCTTCTTACTGTTGATATTCAGATGATCCCTCTTCAGGAAATTCCAATTCCTCCACCCAACAGGTATGAGTCTTTGCATTCGTGTGGTGAATATGCTATGGTACTTGCATTTCCATTTCCTTTTATAAATTTTGCCCATGCTAGAGTACTCTTGTGAGCAGTAGAAGAATCCCCTTGTAAGCCCGAAGTCAAAAAGTTGCTTTTTTGTTTCAAATCCCATAGTTGAATTTCACCACTTCCAACAGGGTTTGTTTTAATAGGGTCAAGCTTTGCTTCGAACAATAAATATATGTTTGGGAACTTTAACATGCAAATGAAGCTGGTTCCTGGAGACTCTGTTGGCACTGCCACTTCTTATTATGTGGGTTTTTGAAATCATAGTCTTTATTGTTCTTTTGATCATTTTTAGTAGTTTTGTTCTATTGCAATCCATGAAATTTAAATTAGATTTATCTGAATAGTTTTAAACTCCATCAGAATGACTAGGAAATTAACAGAAGTTGCTTATCTTGCTATGATGGATGAAAAAACACTAGGAGAATTCTTTCTCACGAAATTCCCTTCAATCAACCCCATAACTGCTTATGCAGTATTATCTTGTGCAAATACTCTCTTTGGGTTTATTTGTCTAACACATGAACAATGGATACATTTCACGAAAAAATTTGGTGAATCAAAGTTAAGTGCAGTTTTGTTCAGTGCACATTGTATGTATGGTGAACTAGAAGAAATATAGTATTGCATGATTGATTGCTCACCAAATTTACCTTTACCTTTTAGTGCAGATAACAGTTATAATAGAACATAAATAAATTAGAAGATATAGACACCACAAACCTTTAAAATGATTGTTTAGTTATTTATACATCATTGCTATCCTCTGGAATGTATAACAAGATATCCTTGAAATCATTCAAACTCTAGCCTTCAAAGATATCTCAGCAATCACATAAACACATATTTGATAGTTAATTTTGATCTTTGATATCATAAACGTTGATAGTCTTTTTGAAATTATGGAAGATGATGTATAGGGTTTGCTTTGTTTTGAAATCTATTCTCGACAGTGCAGAGAAGGGTTTCATTTGCATATATCTGGTTTATGATCCCTCATCTCTCATGTATGTATACACTGTTTTTATCTAAAATAAATATAATTTGGCTCTGCCTTTACTAATTAAAAAAAAAAGATATCTCAGCAATCACTTAAACACATTTCAAAGTCAACTGGATGGATTGATAACGATGTCTATCACATAAATGATGAGCATTCTACATAACTAAATTGGATCTGCACATTGGAATATAATACTAGGTATACTAACAATGACATTGTTGATGTGTTGAATCTTTCTCCAGTCATTTAAGATCGCCGCCCTACTATTCTAAGGCCTGCACACTTGATCACTGAAGCACCAGCACCAGAAACACCACCATAGTCGAACCAAAGCCGCCTCCTGGCTAGATAGTAGGGTGCGGTGGCTGGCAATACCATGGTCCATATCACATCATGAAGCATGAAATGAAAGCAAATTGGTTCTCTTATCCATCGGCATATTTTGCCTCTATTAAAGGATAGATATCCAAGGCCCTTAGAATAGTAGGGTCAAGCATAGATAGAAAGGAATATATACAACATTGTTACCCACATAAGCCAGTTGGTGGGGGACAAGGGTAACAATAGAAAAGCAGCGATGTGAGCAAAGGGGGACGTGCAGAGGGAAGCCGAACGAGCAGAATAAGAACAAAATTGTTTCATTGATTGATTGATTTACAAATGAATTACAAAATGTATAGATTACAATGATCTCCAATGTATGATAAAAAAGAGGAAAGACGTGAACAAATCTGGAAACAACAGATTTGAAAGCACAAAAATCATCCTTAGTTTTCTTAAAACAAGCAAAAGTTGAAGCTGCCCATCCATCACCGCTAAAAAAAGAGTCAGTGAAATAAATCCATGAAACATGGATAAAGCAGGGTCAAAAAATAGAATAAGGCAGAAGAAAGATTGTGCCAACATAAATGAAAATCTATTCGATCTTAGAACTGCTTCACCACACCAAACAACAACCACACTTCCTTTCTGCCGAGCACAACAACCACACTTCCTTCCTGCCATTGCTCGGCAGGAACTTCGCTGCTTGCAGCTCTTGTTAACTCTAGGTTTGAGGTCATTGATTAACCGTGCATCTACCTCTTTGCAGAACTTTGTGTCCTATCATGCACGTGTTAACCTCTCCATCATCCTCCTTTCTTTTTCCCTTCAATTCCTCAAGATTTGCATTTTTTTTTATATGTTTCCATATATTTGTTTGAAAGTGATTCACTAAATCATTTGGTTAGGGTTATTGCTTATCTTCAAATCTTACCTTCTCGCATAGTTTCCAGTTTCAAAATTTTGGTTGCAATTTTCCCGCCATCATGGTGAACTGGAGGACTTCACCTTTTATTAGCACTTAAAAATATAAATATATATCTTTGGAATTATTTTGAATAGGATCATCATAAATTTGTTTTTTTAAATAAGACAATGTTAGTTGGATGGTATTCATTTATGTAATAGAGATAAATAAATTATGGTAATTAATATCTTATTGTTTAGTGTCTTTTTTTATTATTTGTCTAGTCTTATATTTATCAATGTTACTTCTAGATTTGTACTTCATTTTGTAAATTGATTTTGTGTCAACAGATTCAGGTTAGTGAGTTATGAGTTGCTTAAATAGAAAGAGTTGTGTAGGTGTAAGTGTAGGTGGTGTTAAGGTAGGTAAGGTTGTGTAAGTAAGATGAGTATTGGTGGTTGTGCTTCCTTCCCTGCTTGTTTCCATCCCTCGTTCTTCGATAGGAGGTCATTTATGTAAACATTTTCTTTAATTTCTTTTAAAAAGTATATTGTCCCAGTCGTTTTAAAGCTTATATTCCCATTTTCTTTAAAAATTAGGTTGTCACGGTCGTTTCAAATAATCTTCATATCACCATTTTCTATAAAAAATTATGTTGTCCCAATTACCAATAGTTAATTCAACTAAATTCTGTGTCATTTCTTTCTATTGCTACAATCTAACATTGAAGTTGATGAGCATAGATAAATTATCTCAATGTAGGGACACTATGGGCCTTTATTTTAGCACTTGATTCACTTTATGGTTTCTTTGTATGGAATTGCAATGAATAATATCAAGCAGAGAATATAAGGATTAAGGTGATATTAATCTTACAATCTTATATCTAATGTCAAATTTCCAACATGGGATGCCCATGTATGTGGTTGAGAGATAGTATTATTTTATTACTTGTCTTTAACTTGTAATACTAATCTTAGCGTCATTCATGAGAGAGGGTGCTTATGATAGTTAGTTACAACATGATTTGATCGAACATTTACACCACTTTCCTAATCTTAGAAACTAGGAGTGAGTAGATCATGTTTTGCATGATCTAGGTGAAGTCCTCGACATTAGTTGACCACTCTATTTTGGGGTGCCATGTTTTCCAATTTGTTCCTACACCTCACATGGGTCAAAAATATTATTATTACGATAGTTTTTATTCATGGATCATTTACTAATTGGTCATGGGGGTGGTGGATTTTTTTACCATAGTTTTTGGCAATTTTTGTTTTGGAGAACCACTCATGGCTCTCCCTATATGGTTATCATAAATTGGGCACTTCAAATATTACTTATGGGTCTCATGTAGGTGAAGAAAAGTTATGATGTTATAGTTTTTTTAGATTGACCAAAGAAGTTGGATATATATTTTTGTAACATGTTATTCAAAGAATACAAATATATGCATCCCTTAGTGGTCAAGTTTTTTCTTGAAATGATTTCACCATGTCAATTATGGAGCGACGTTTTTATCATGTGTTGTTGATTTAAACTTCATCGCATTTGTATTATAAATAATAAAAAGATACTTTTGATTGTTAATTCTGATTTAAATACTAAGTGAACAATTTTTTACTACAATAGTTTACCTTGTTTATTAATAGAAATCCCAAACGTTAATAGTGATAACTAGGAGCTTTTTGCTCCTTATAATTCAAACTTGAAAATATACCATAACCTTTTTTGCACCATGGATGAAACAACATAATAAATGAAGTTCCTTATATCCCCTTTTCATAACGGTTGGTTATTTACAATCTTGAAGAAACAAAATTGGCATCTCAATTTCCCGTATAAAGAGACAAACAAAAATGTTAGGCTTAGTTGAACTAATTGATAATAAAAAAATTTCAAACAATTAGCCAACCGCAACTTAAAATCTAACACTAGAACATACATTAGATGCAATTGCTCCCAACAAGATGGTAGATGAACTAATGGAAACTCTGACAAAATCTAATTTATATACCTCTTTAAAATATTAAAAAATTGCTCTTTAGTGAAATTAAGGTGCATAATGTATGCTTGTGATAAATAATATCAAAGTATTGGATTTATCTCTAGAATGTAATGGAAAATCATGTTAGGTTGTGAAACCTTTTAATGTTACCTAGGCATAATAGTTATAAGTTGGGATTGACAATATATAAGTTTTAAACTTAGGATGGATTCCTCTCATTTATTTAAGTTGTTGGTTAAGATAGTAAAGGTAACACTTCCACTCTATGCTTTTTATTGGTGTTTAACCTATAAAACTAAATAATCTTGGTGTTGAAGCCATTCAATGAAGAAAAAATTATTCAAGGGTGAAAGCATAATCATTTGTTCATTTTCTAACATTATCAAACTACCTGAAGCAGTCACCAGTGAGGAGGGACCTCGAAGAGATCAATCTGGCTCGGTCATCAAGAGTAAACACAACGAAAACACAAAGATATGATGGAGGCAATGCAGAACAGATTGTTTTATTGCATCAAAGTTGATTACAACCAACTGACAACAACCACGTTATAGCATACCGGCTCACAAGCCTGGTAGAACATACATAATAGTTCACAATCGAGACCTTGAATCTTGAGATCTATCTTCTACGCACAGTCTAGCTACTTGATTCTCTGATTGATTACATTTTAATGCGTAATTACAATTATATATATCGATCCAAAGGATCCAGTCGACCCAAAAGGATCAAAACCTAAAGAACAAGACCTAACGTGCAAAATAAACAAGGTCGGCCTTTGCTAAGAGATTCCTTCGAAAAATCCACAAGATGAAACAAAGATCGTGGGAAATGGTCGACCACATGCCAAGGAACATCAGAATCAATGCCCAAGGCTCCGCAAGCTTCGGAAGGGGTTCTGGTAGATCACCGAAATAGGTCCAGGCAACCAGTAACAAAGGACTATCAACCGATAACAAAGGACTGTCAACTGGTAACGGGAAATTGTCATGAAAACCGATAGTGATATCTTGTCGGAAAATGATCCAACTATGATGCATTCTGGAAGAAAGAAATATGATCAAGTCTTCAAGTAGAATCCAACTCCACAGGATCCAGTGAGCCAAAAAAAGGACACACAGAAAGGAAAACTGAAACTACAAACAGAAAGTAAAATAGAAAGGAAAATGTTTTTGGTTGATGCAAGATTGCTATGAACTGGGGATGCTCCTACATCAGACATCCGGGGTTATTGAAAAAGTGAGCCTCTCACTTTGTTGGGGTCAGAGGGAAACCAAGGCGGTCTACCTCTGCTTGAGAAATCCAAGATGAATCTTCAACTAGTCTATCCTTCCACTTCACAAGATATTCCTTATACTGACTGCTCTGGGTACTACACACAATCCTACTGTCCAAAATCTCTTCAATCTGATCTGGTTCCTTTTGGCGCAACTATTTCTCTAAGTCTACAATACTATCCTCAATGAATTTTGGTTCATAATACTCATGAAGATCTACAATGTTAAACACAGGTGAAATACTTAGACTATCTGGTAACTTCACTTCATATGCATTTCCAGAATTGAACTTCCCCAAAATCCTACAAGGTCCAAACTTCTTCATCTGCAACTTATTATAAGTTCCAACCGGGAATCTCTTTTTTCTTAGATATACCATCACTTCATTGCCAACTTCAAATTCCTTATGTCTCCTCTTCTCATATTCCTTCTCCTTATATTTGTTGTTCATGTCTTCCAAATGATGCTTAACCTGAATATGCAATGTTACCATGTGATCTACAAAGTCTTCTACTTCTGAACTTCTTCGGTCTTCATTGTTAATGTCTCTCAATTCTGATATACCTCTAGGATGCACTCCGGTAACAATCTCAAAAGGTGTTTTTCTGGTACTTCTATTCAATGAATTGTTGTAGGCAAACTCTGCTTGTGCAAGGATTAAATCCCAACTTCCAGTTTTATCTCCCACTAAACATCTCAACAAGTTTTCCAAACTTTGGTTAACAACTTATGTATGTCCATTTATCTGTGGATGAAAAGTAGAACTGAACTTCAAATATGTCTTCATCTTCTTCCAAAGTGTTCTCCAAAAATAACTAAAAAACTTAGTGTCTCTGTCTGAATCTATGCTCTTAGGTAATCCATGCAACCTTACCACTTACTTGAAAAATAGGTCTGCTACATGCAATGCATCTGATGTCTTCTTACAAGTTATGAAATGAGCCATCTTCGAGAATCTATCCACTACCACAAATATAGAATCATTCCCTCTCGGTGTCTTAGGCAATCCAAGTACAAAATCCATTCTTATATCCTCCCAAGGTCTTACCGGTAGTGTCAAAGGTTTATACAATCCCACATTCTGACTACTACCCTTTGCAACTTGACAAACTCTACAACTCTACACATATTTCTTAACATCCTTATGAATGTGGGGCCAAAAGTACTGCTCACTCACCAATGCTACTGTTTTGTCAATGTTAAAATGTCCAGCTAGTCCTCCACTATGTTTCTCCTTTATCAGATTCTCCCTCATAGAACTCTTAGGTATGCACAACTGAACTCCTCTAAATAACATCCCATCCTGAATGAAGTAATCCAACCACTTGCTTCTATCTACCATAACCAGTTCTCTACATGCTTTCCAAGGTTCTGCAAAATCCAGGTCATCATCATACAAGGTCTTCAAATCCTAATACTGTCACTCTCATCTATGTCAGCAAATTCCTTCTCCTACTCAATGCATCAACAACTTTGTTAGATTTCCCACTTCTATGCTTCAACACAAAGGTGTAACTCTGCAATAATTATACCCATCTCATATGTCTCTAATTCAACTTACTCTGACTGTTTAAATACTGCAAAGCTTGATGATCTGTATAAACACAAACTCCTTAGGCAACAAGTAATATCTCCACTTCTTCAAGGCTTGAACTATGGCATAAAACTCTTGATCATACACTGAATATCTCCTACGGGTATCATTCAATTTCTTACTGAAATAGGATACTGCTCCTATTGTTGTTCCATTTGCATCACAATCCACTTGAAATACTTTATTGAAATCCAGTAAAGCCAACATAGGTTGCTCAATCACTTTCTACTATCTGATAAGGCTTAGGCTATTTCAATCTCTCCAATTTCAACTTATTCACCATCTCTTCTGAAACAAGATTATCTGAACTACCACTATCAATAGCAACTTTACAACACTTATTGGATACCTTACATCTAGTCTTGAACAAATTCTTCCTCTGAAAGGGTTCTTCATCTCCTCGGGTATGACACAAAGCTCTCCTCATCACCAACAGTTCTCCATCTTCCAATTTATGGTCAGATTCGGTGGGGTATTCTTCCACCACTGCTGCTCTTCTAGTAGTTTATGTCTTCTTACACTTGAATGTATGATGTACTTCCCCTCCACACTTAAAACAGGTTCCTCTAAATGTCCTCTTGTCTTTTCTTCCAAAATTCTCATTCTGGTAACCATCTGGTTCTCTCCTCCAGTAGAAATTTCTATCATCCTTTCAGTATGAATTACCTTCTTTGTTTACTTCCTTGTCCTTTCTTTGATCTGTATTGGTTCCTCTTCCTCCAGTATATCCTCTTCCTCTGATATATCCTCTTTCTTCGGTAAACCTTCCACCTCTACCTCTCCGCCTCTGTTCATGTATTTCGTATAACTTTTCTTCTTCCTTTAGGGCATATTGGCAAGCCTCTTCAACACTCTCCAATTTGATCAAACTGAGTTCATCTTGTATAGACATCTACAATCCATTCAAATATCTTTTAACTTGTTCAACTTCATCATCAACATGTCTGGATCTGATATTCAACTTGTAAAATGCTTTGATGTACTCCTTCACACTAGATTCCTTTTGTTTCAAATTCTACAACTTCCAGAACAGATCCACTTGAAAATGCATTGGTACAAACTTTGACTTCAACTTAGCAACCATCTGATCCCATGTCTTAATCTTCTCTTTACCTCTTCTTTGTCTATCAACTTGCAAATGCTCACACCAAAGAGATGCGTGACCTTTCAATCAGGTACATGCATATTTCACCTTCTTCTCTTTTGCAGCATTTTCAAAATCAAAGTACTTCTCCATCTCTGAGATCCAATCCATCAATTCATCTGAATCTAACTTCCCATCATATTCCAGTGGGGTAAAATAAGGTCTAGTATTCGCCCTACTCAAAACCCTCAAAAACTTTTCCTCATCCAAATCAACCGTCGATAGGTTTTCTTGTTCTATCGGGGCTTCTTCTCCTCTATCTTCACTTACATCTTCGATATGGTGACCTCTTCTATGGGTTATCTCCACGGCTTCCAACCAAGCTTCTATACCTCGCAACATCTCCATCACAACAAGGTCTGCATTCCCACACGCTCCACCATTCCTAGCTCCTCTCTACGACATCATTCACACTAGTCCTCTGCAGCTGCAAGTCGAATCCACAATCCGCCACCCTACAACAAAATTCCAAGACACATAATCTCCGAAATGAAACTTCACTCTCATACCACTTGAAGCAATCACTGGTGAGGAGGGACCTCGAAGAGATCAATCCGGACCGGTCAGCAAGAGGGTATGTGCAAAAAGATGGTGGTCAGAAAAGTGGACACCACCCAAAAAAAACATGGAAAAACAAGCAGCGCGTACGCGGTTCTAAAATTTGAATTCACCGCGTACACGCTTAGGTTTGTTGTTCCCGAGCCTAGAGAAGGTAGCGCGTGAATGTTGCTTTTATGAAAATGAGCGCATACGTGCTACCTCTAAGAAATTGAATGCATACGCGCTAATAATCCCAAGAGAACTGCGTATGCGGTGCCTATCAAAAAAAGTTTTAAAAAAAAATTGGGTCTTATTTTCTCATGAATAGCACGTTTTTACTTTGTTTTTCCTTCATTTTCTCTCCTAAACTGCGAACGAGGTGCTAGATTTCTCCTCCAGACTATGGATCAAGGTTAGTTTTTGTTTATTTTTGTCTTTCTTTTCCATTTGTTCAATTTGTTTTACATTTTGAATTTAATTTCATTAATTTTGATTAGGTTTTTTCATTTTTTGTTTCAAAAACCAGATTCTTCTAATCCACAACAAGAACAACCAAATGCACCTCCTGAAAACCCACAAGATACACCCCCGATTCCTCCTTTTGACCGCACACTCGAAACACAGGAGCAATTAATTAATCAGTTAGGACAAAATACGTCTAAAATCAATAAACTGATTGTTAAATTCAAAACATCCGAACTTGAGCATCATCAATCCCTTGCCACTAGCCTAGAAACATTAGCTAGTGGCGCCATAGTTGTTTCCACATAAATTACCAAATGGGGAAGCTTTAGGGATAGGTGTTGTCAATTCTATGCCAATGGGCTATCATACGAGGGGGTAAAAAACAAAAATATTAGTAAACAACAAATATGTGCCCTTTTCATTGATCCCAAAACTGGTCAGTCATTACCTCTTAATGCAAAGAGGTTTCCCATACATTAGTGTACCAATGTGTAGATGAAGAATTTTTTTTAGCAGAGGTGGTGGATGGTCTTTGATGATCCACCTTGTAATAATTATGAGGTGCCATTATATTTTTTGAGAAAAGTATATTGTGAGTTTGTGCTCAATGTGTGCCCAAACTATTTTGACACGAGAGAGTTCCATGGTAGAGGTGGTGGCTCTGCCCAAGATAGACCTAGAGCCCATAGGCGATTACCTGCAGAGAGTCGCCACCCCCTAGCACCCAAAACCAAGGTGCATCAGGTTGTCCTTGTAGAGCTGAAAGAGTTGATGGAGGTATAGACTCTTTAGGTGGCCACAACATTGACTAGTGCCATCATCTAGCATGGGACATCATTAGAACACCCTATTGTATTGGATGATGAGCCATTAGGTGGCGATAGAGATCCCATCCAGCATATGTGTGTCAGTTTCTCGGGAATATGCTTGGGGATAGATGATGCAGCCAGTGCAGATGGATCCTCATCTCATTTGTGCACGATTTGTAGGAGTAGATGTCAGGCCCACACGATTGAGGATTTTGCGCTGACAGATGAGTTGATGGACATGGTGTTTGCCGATGAGTGACAAACACAGGTGTGTTGATTTGAATTCATAGCATTTTATTTATCAGCCACTTTAAATTTGTAATTACATAAATAAATTTTCATTTATACATCGATTTAAATTGAGACAAATAATATGCATTTCAAGATGCAGCAACGGTATCCCATACTCCTCCCCCAGTTACTAAAGCTGCAACTTTGATGCCTAAGGTATAATTTTGTAACATGTTAAAATAGACACTAATACATTTGGACTAGATTTTCGACTGAGGTTTCCGACAAAGAAGGTATATTGTGGCCAAATTTGTTTTTTTTTTTTAAATGCCCGCATTCGTTGTAATTCCGACGGAAATTTCCCATTTGGTTTCGACGAAGAAGGCATTAGCAATGAGAATTTTCTTTTTTTTCAAAAAAGTGCTCGAGTTCGTCGTAATTCCGACGACAACGACCATTACTTAAAAAAAAAGAAGAGGGGAATTCATTTGTGCATTGCAATCCTGTGTAGGCGTCCGTGGCGACTTCAACCCCCAAGAACATAAAACCCGCGTTGAAGGCATTTGTGGCATTTCTTGCAATCCAGCGCAGGAGGTAGATTCAAATTGCCCTAGTTTTTAATTTCATGTTGTAAAAATTATACATGTGGTGGTTACTTGCCCTAGTTTAATCTCGTAAAACCATAGAGCTGTGATTGAGGAGTGAGCGTTCAATTTTGTAGCAGCAATCCCTTCCTCCCATATACATGCATGTTGATTGTTCACATGAGATCACATCTGTTTGCGGCATCATATAAAACAATTCACGAGCCTTGTCCATGTTTCCACATTTTGCATTCATGTCAAGCAGGGCATTTGCAAGTACAACACCTAACAAAATTCCTCTATCCATTATGCTTTGATGGATGTCCATACCCTATTCCAAAGCTCCCATTTTTGCACAAGCAGGGAGGATGCTGGCAAAGGTTGTGGAATTTGGCTTTATTCCTTCCAATTTCATTTGCTTGAAAGTGTCTAAAGCCTTTTCGACAAATCCATTTTGTGCATATCCAGCAATCGTTGTAGTCCATGAGACAACATTTCTTTCAGGCATTCTATCAAACAGTTCACGTGCCTTGTCTATGCTTCCACATTTTGCATACATGTCTACTAGGGCAGTTCCAACTACAACATCTGACAAAATTCCTCTGTCCTTTATGCTTCGATGAATGTCCATACCCTATTCCAAATCTCCCATTTTGGCACAGGCAGGGAGGATAGTAGCAATGGTCATGGAATTTGGCTTTACACCTACCGATTGCATTTGCTTGAAAGTTTATAACGCCTTCTCAACAAATCCATTTTGTGCATATCCGACAATCATTGCAGTCCAGGAAACCACATTTCTTTGAGGCAGTCCGTCAAACCGCTCCCATGCCTTGTCTATGCTTCCACATTTTGCATACATGCTAACAGAGCAGTTGCAACTACATCTGACAAAATCCCTCTATCTTTTATGCTTTGATGGATGTCCATACCCTGTTCCAAAGCTCCCATTTTGGCACAGGCTGGGAGTACGCTGGCAAACGTAACTAAAGAAATGCAATGATCAGCTCCAAATACATCAAATCACTACTAACAAAACCGAGAGTCTAAAATATGATAGGGAATAGTGTGAGCTGTCCTAAAATAAAATATTTTATTTTCAATTTCAACTAAAACATAATTACTTAGCCATTTAATGTTATTAATAAGTGTTCAATTTATGAAAGAGATAAATGGCTGGCCACAAGTACATGAGTTACTAAATGCACACAAATAAGTGAATTTGATATTCAAAACTATCTACAATGAATTCAATTCTTGTCCATTAGTCATTTATGTTTGCAATAAGCATCTTTCTTTGTTTTTCTTAATCTTTATTCATAGTTATGTGCATATTTCACATTCTATAATTAGGATATCAATTGCTATGGTTGAACACTAGCATGATGTTTGTGTTGTGGTATAGATGCGTGGAAACATAATTATGGGATTGTTATATTATAAAGATCATAAATCTAGATATCGCATATTAGTTCTAGCTCTTCTTGGATTGAGTCTAAAGTTGACATACAGTCATAAAGCCATTATTAGCAGATCTATCCATTTCTAGTAAAGACAATTGAGAAAGTCATTTTGATATTGAGAGTTTCTTATCTGTTTACCTATTGATCATTATTAAGCCATAATATTTAGGTCTATTTATCTCTCTTTCAAAACCTTTGTAAGTGTCCTAGATTATCCCTACTACTCACTCTTCAATGAAATAGTGGAGTTCTAAAGATTTGTTGCACAAGATGGTGTTGAACGTATCAACAAGGCTAGCATGGAAGCAATGTTCAAGCTTCCGCTTGTACAACTTACAACAAATGATTTGTTGATAGAAGAAATTCTTGAAATAGGGATACAATCGAAAGACAAGTAAGTACATACAAACCTCCTCAGTTGAAAGTAAAATATGTGTATAAAAAGAGTACATTGAATCACAATCCATAAACACAATAGAGATACCAATGGAGACTTAATTGGATGTAGCATGTCGCACCAAAGTTGTTAGAGTATGCTAAGCTAGTACATAATGTTTCATAAAGCCACATTAGTAATTTACCCAAATCATTATCTACCAAAAGTAACTATAGCAATCCTTTTGAGGAATCATTTCATGGTGCTAGATCTTAATTTAGTTCCACTTCTTGTTGGAGAAAAGAACAGTTATTTCTTGAGGTAGATGAATATCCCATCAACAAAGGACAAGACCCTTTCTAGAATATAACAAATTCTACTCCAACAAAAGATCATGGGGGTTTCACTAGAGATATTGAATAAGAGATAGACTTCTACTGCTACATTAAAAGCATTGGCATGTTCTTCATTTATTGATTTAAACTCTCTGTGATGCCACCACAACCAACAAAGGTGTAAAAAGTTGTTTGCAATGCATGGATTTTTAGGTTTGTCCTTTGAGAAAATAGAATTAAAGTATGGAAGCAGGATCTGCCAGCTCCTGAGGGAATCTTGATGAAAAATAACTGTAAAATATTTGGGCGAGCTTATATGCAAAAACTCATGCTTCCTGATGGGTTTATGTACAGAAATAAGCATGAATTAAGTGGTAAAGGTGCTTCTGGAAACAAGAGGGACAAAGAGGCAATGGAAGTGAAAACTTCTGGTGTTGTGTCTGCTCCATCTCAGAATGGGAATGGCGAAGGTGTTGTAAGAGGAGTTGAGAAGGGCGTTGGAAGAAGTGGGGGTGTTTACATTCCCCCATTTAAGTTGGCTCAAATGATGAAAGATGTGGAAGACAAGAGCAGTGTGGAATACCAGTGCATGACATGGGATGCCCTTCGGAAGAGTATCAATGGGTTAGTAAACAAGGTAAATGCATCTAACATAAGGAACATCATTCCAGAGTTGTTTGCAGAGAATCTCATCCGTGGGAGGGGTCTATTTTGCAGGTCTTGTATGAAATCCCAAATGGCATCCCCTAGATTTACAGATATTTTTGTTGTGTTGGTTGCTGTGGTAAATACAAAATTTCCTGAAGTTGGCAATCTGCTTTTGCGAAGAATTATTTTGCAGCTTAAGAGGGCATACAAATGCAATGACAAGAACATGTTGATAGCAGCAGCTAAATTCATAGCTCATTTAGTGAATCAACAAGTTGCACATGAGATCATTGCCTTGGAACTTCTCAACCTTTTACTAGAGAACCCCACAGATGACAGTGTAGAGGTTGTTGTTGGGTTCATTAAAGAATATGGTTCTTTGTTGCAAGACCTTTCACCCAAAGGTCTCTATGGGATTTTTGAAAGATTTAGAGGTATTCTCCATGAGGGGGAAATTGACAGACGAGTACAATTTTTAATTGAAGGCCTTTTTGCAATTCACAAAGCTAAGTTCGAGGGTCATCTAGTTGTGTGTCCAGATCAGTTAACACATGAAGTTTTCCTAGAAGATGAACTTGATCAAGAAGCTGGTTTGGATGTTTTCAAGTGAGATCTTGATTTCTTAGAACATGAGGCAACCTATGAAAAATTGAAGAAAGATATCCTTGGAGATGCTTCTTCAGATGAAGCAGAAGGGGAGAATGATTCAGGTGATGATTCAGATGATGATGATGATGATGATGATGATGATGAAGAGGAAGGTGAGGAAGGTGAGGAAGCACTAACAATACAAGATGAGACAGAGACAAACTTGGTCAATTTAAGACGTACAATTTGTTTGACAATCATGTCAAGTGTTGATTTTGAGGAAGTTGGTCATAAGCTACTAAAGATCAAGCTTGAACCTGGTCAAGAGAGAACATACCTTCGTTATTATGGTATTCTTGGGCAAAGATTTTGTATGATCAATAAAATTTATGAGGAATTTTTTGATAAGTGTTTTGTACAACAATATTCTATGATACACAGACTAGAAACAAATAAACTACGAAATGTTGCAAATTTTTTTGCCCACTTACTTGGAACAGATGCTCTTCCATGGCATTGTCTTGCTTATATACGTCTGACGGAGGAAGATACTACTTCCTCTTCCTGTATTTTTATAAAGATTCTCTTGCAGGAGCTGGCAGAGCAGCTTGGTATATTGTTGCTTAATGAAAGGTTGAACAATCCAACAATGCAGGAGTCTTTTGATTCAATTTCTCCAAAGGACAATCACAAAAATTCATGGTTTTCTATCAATTTATTTACTTCTATTGGTCTTGGTGGTATCACTAAGAGTTTACGTGAGTATTTGAAGAATATGCCAAGGCTTGTAATGCAGCAGCAAAAGTCTATTCCTGAGTCAAATGAATCTACCTCTAATGATGATTCTTCTAATTCATCAGGTTCGTCAGATTTTGATACATCAGACTTAGATTCTGAGAGTGAAACTGACAGTGAGAGCAGTAAGGAGTCACCAAGAAATAAAAATAATTCAAAGTATGATAATGAGTATGAAAAACAAGAAGAAAGAAAAGGGCGAGGGCATCTGACTCGGAGGATGGAAGTGACAGTGAAAGAATCGGAAGGAAAAAGAAAAGGAATTAAAAATCTTTCTAGTCAGTTATTTAAGGCTCTAGTAAACACCTTTTTCCTGGACTGTGACAAACAAAAGAATCACTCCCAAGTGCTTTGGTTTTATAACAGATGATTATAAGATGCTACAATGTTGTCTTATGTATTTTAATAGCCACGGGTTTTAGAGTTCTGTACTTGACAGGTAATGGATAAACAGTGTTAGGAGGAGAAAATATTGAAGGCCAAGTGCAGATTGTGATAATACTAGATCAATGAATCATGTTATTTATTGAGTATTTCTTGCTTTCCATGTTGTGCGATGTACCATAAGCAAACTAGAAATCTAAATTCAATAAGATGCTTTGTTCAATGATGATAATTTCTATTTTCTTGCTTGTGAAGAAAGACCATGTCAGACAATATCAATGAACAACAAAATAAGGAGACAATTGCTAGATTGTGGTCTAACTTGAAAAGAAAAGGTGATGGAAAATGTTATTGTCCGTGCAAAATTTGTAAGGGGTTAAAGACTAGAAGACTTCTAATCAAAACACCGAAGAAACATTGTAGGTTGCATGGTCACATTGAAGGTGCACATGATTATCATCCATTGGTAAGTTTTTCATTATATCGTTTTGACAATTTATATACCTAATAAATCATGTGATGATGAGATCATGATCATGATTTATTTATGTTTATCAATTTTATATAGGTCGAGCACCCCGGAGCACATTGTATGGATCAACACAACCCTAAGAATATGGTTTTCGAAGTGGACGAACATGGAGGTGTGAATATCGAAGCTAAAGATAATGATCCCATGGAAGATGACGATCATGAGCTAGAAAACACAATTGAAGATGATGGTACAAATACATTGATCCATGACTCATTTAGTACTCGCGTAGCTGATCATGATGATGAAGATGACCTTGATGTTCTTCATGATATCCCTCTACTTGAGAAGGCATTTGAGGCCCTTTACGAAGGCTCGCAGGCAACTCTTCTCTTCGTTGTATTGTTGTTGGTGAACTTGAAGGTTATGAATGGTTTATCCAACATAACAATGTCATGTATGTTAAGGTATGTCATATATGTCATAATAAACTATGAATCATGTTGTACCATTAATATTTTTTATTATAACAAATTATATTTTTTTTGTTGTAGATGTTAAATTCTGTGAGAAGCAAGAATTGAGCCAGGATCTGATGCCGGTCATAGATCACATGCAACTCCAAGCAACGGATGATCGAAGATCAAAATAGCTGAATGAAGATAAATCTGATATGAGAGAAAAATACAGATAAAGAAGAGAATTTAGAGAAGACTCTCACCAAGCTATCACTTAACTTGTGAAGGTGAGAGTATATTGCTTATTATATAGAAAAATAATAGCATATACAACCAAGAGGTGCATTAACTCCCACCTCCATAAAAAGTGGGAGGTTTTACCTACTACCCCATAAAAGGTGGGAGGTTTTTACCTACTTGGTAAATGTCAAAACATGTGGCATAACCTCCTTACATGAAAACAAAAAAGGAGTTATAAGAGGTGGCACATAAGGCCAAAAGAGGGTGAGAAACCCAACTACCCCATACCCCACTTAGGAAATGACAAAATAGTGGTTATGAGAGGTGGCACAACAAGCCAAAAGAGGGTGTGTAACTCAACTACCCATGTGAGGTGGAGAGTTACACATGTAGCTAATGTATTCCGCCACGTGTCCTCATATTAACCACACCTAATAACCTAAGCAAGCTTAATAATATATGTGTAGGAAAAATAAATACCCCCTAACATAAGAAAAATAAAAAAACCTACACTAACACCCCCCCTTAAGCGTAGCTTAGGTGGGTGAAAAGATGGGTCCCAGCAAATGAGGCCATGTTAGGTACCCATGTACATAAATATTCCCCCCAAAAGAAGAAGACCCCCCCATAAGAGGAATAGACCCCCCTAAATAGAGAGAGAAAGAATGAAGGACTAAGAAGCCCCTGCTGAAGTAGACACCTTTTGCATCCCAAGCAAAGATCGCAAATGAAGGAACTTGCTTTCAGTGAAAGGTTTGGTGAAGATGTCCACAGTTTCCTCTGATGTAGAACAATACTTAAGATCAATGATGCCTTCCTGAATGAGCTCCTGAATATAGTGCATATGTATCTCAATGTGTTTCATCCTCTGATGATGACCAGGATTTCTTGAGATCTGTATAGCACTCTGATTATCACAAAAGATGATGGTAGGCTTTCTAACTGGAATACCAAGCTCAGTAAGAATATTTTGAAGCCAAATAGCCTCAGTGGTGGCATTGACTGCCCCTCGATACTCGGCCTCTATCGATGAAAGAGCAATTGCAGACTGCTTCTTGCTCGACCAACAAACTGGACAAAAACCAAGTGAGAAGCAATACCCAGAAGTAGACTTGCGATCCTGAGAATCACCTACCCAGTCTGAATCCGTATATCCTACCAAGTCAATATCCACACCTGCTACATACTGAATTCCATAATTGTGAGTACCCTGAATGTAGTGGAGGATCCGCTTAGCTGCTTTCCAATGCAACTCATGTGGCTCCTGCATGAATCTAGAGACCATGCCCACAGCATAAGAAATGTCGGGTCTCGTATGAGTCAAATAAATGAGGCTTCCAACAAGCTGTCGATATAAAGTGCCATCAACCAAGGGTGAAGAGCACTTAGCCTCAAGTTTGACTCCTGACAAAAATGGAGTAGGTGCAGGCTTACAATCAGCCATGTGAAATCTGGAGAGCATATCAAGTGCATACTTGGGTTGTCCAAGGAAGATTCCTGAAGATGATTGAGTGATCTCAATTCCCAAGAAGTAATGCAGAAGACCCAAGTCTGACATCAAAAATCTATCATGTAGAGCAATTTTCACTGCTTTGATGGTGGATGAGTGACTCCCTGTGAGTAACAAGTCATCAACATAGAGAACTAGAAATGTGAAAGTTTCATCCTGTTGCAGAATGTATACGTTCGGATCAGAATGGCACCAAGTGAAACCAACTGTCAGAAGAAATGAGTCCATCTTGGCATACCAAGCTCGAGGAGCCTGTTTGAGGCCATAGAGAGACTTTCGAAGTCGACACACAAGTGAAGGATCCTGAACAAACCTCTGTGCTTGCTCCATGTAGATTTCCTCTTGAAGGTCACCATGAAGAAATGCACTCTTCACATCCATCTGATGAACTTCCCAACGATGGGCTGCAGCTATAGCAAGAACAAGTCGGATAGAATTCATCTTAGCAACTGGAGCAAAAGTCTCAGAGTAATCAACCCCAGGAACTTGGGAAAAACCTTTTGCTACCAAGCGAGCCTTATACTTATCAACCGACCCATCCACTGCAAATTTTGTTCAATAGATCCACTTGCATCGAACAAGTTTCCTTCCCTTAGGAAGAGGAACTAAATCCCATGTGTAATTCCTTTCCAAGGAATTGAACTCTTCTTGCATTGCAGCATCCCACTCAGGAACACCTGAAGCTTCTCGAAAGGACTGTGGATCAGAAGCTGAAGCAATGAAGAGATGTGGAGCTTGCTGAAATTGTGACCTTGTTCTTCTAGTATCTAATGGATCACCAAGCCAATCTCCTGCTGACTCAAAAGTTTGTCGAGCCCAAAGAGGCACTGAGGCTGGAGAGTCTGGGGGAGAATCATCAGCCTCTGAATGATGACTATGAGAGGAATGTGAATCCTCATCATCACTGTCACCATCTGAAGTAGAGGAAGAAGACTCCTCATCAAGATTAGGAGGATTAAGATCCTCTGAAGAACTGTCATCATAATGCAATTTCTCCAATGTGATAGTGGATGGAGAGGTGGTATGAGAAGAACTAGAAGAACTCTCCTCAAAACGAACACTCCTCTCAATGAACAACTCATGAGTAGTGGGATGGAGAAGCCTATACCCTTTGACATCATCTGGATATCCAACAAATATGCAAGGCTTACTCTGCGGATCCATAGCCTTGCGTTTTTCAGCTGGAATGTGGGCCCATGCAAGAGAACCAAACACTCTAAAGTGTTTAACTGTGGGTTTTCGACTAGTCCAAGCTTGAAAGGGAGTTACCCCCTTCACAGCTTTATGAGGAACTCGGTTCTGGATGTAACACGCACATTTTATGGCCTCTGCCCAATACTGAGGTGCCAAAGACGTGGAGTGAATCATACAATTAGCCATCTCCTTCAAGGACCTATTCTTTCATTCTGCTACACCATTTTGTTGAGGACTGTATGGAACTATGTGCTGCATGTTGATACCTTCTAAAGCACAAAACTGTTCAAACTGATTATTAACATATTCACCCCCATTATCTGTACGCAGAATCTTGATGAACTTCCTAGATTGTTTCTTTGCAAAAGCTTTGAAATCTAGAAAATTTTCAAAGACTTCAGACTTTTGTTTGAGAAAGTAAACCCATGTATATCTGGAAAAGTCGTCAATAAATGTCAAGACATATCTAGCCTTGCTGAAGGATGGTTGTGGAAATGGTCCTGCCAAGTCACTATGTACCAACTCCAATAGTTGTGTAGCTCTCCAAGATTTACCTTTATCATACTTCTCCTTTGGATTCTTACCAAGAATGCACCCCTGGAAAACTCCATCAGAAAATCGAATAGAAGGCAACCCTGAAACCATTTCTTGTTGACTGAGTTGTTGCAAGTAATGGTAGTTCAAGTGGCCAAACCATTGATGCCATAAACAACTCACCTCATCTGCATGAGTGAGTAAAACTGTCGAAGGAGAGTCAGGAACAAAGTGAGAAAACTGATATAATCTAGACTGATGATCTGCTTTTCCCATAGCAACAGTAGACCCATTATGCATTTCGCTGATTACCACTGCATCTGGTGTGAACTCAACTCGCTTGCCAGAACCAGTGTGAGTGATCTGATAAATAGATAAGAGATTAGTTGATAAAGATGGAACACAAAGGACATCTTGAAATGTTCCTTCACCCACATCAACAGACCCTCTCCCATGCACTTCAACAGGAGTGTCATCACCCATTAGGATGGAAGGCATAGAACATGGCTCTAAAGATATAAAATCATCTTCTGAAGAAGCCATGTGGTGTGAAGCTCCTGAGTCAATTATCCAATAATTTGGTTGTGAAGCAATAGCAACTAGGGCCTTACCCTTTCCTTTCCCCTTACTCTTATCTATGTCCTTAGAAGATCCTTCTGATGAACTCTGTTTGACTGAATCAGGAACCATGATATTATTCTTTTCAAGAAGATTTGAAAGGTGATCAATTTGTTTCTTTAAACACTTATGTTCATCATGACCAGGCCTCTTACAATAAGAACACTTGACCTTCTCCTTCTTAGGTTGTTCACCTTTTGATGAAGAGGTCTCATTGTCTGCTTTTGAAGTAGCAGATTTCTGATCTTTCTTCTTCTCTCCTTGGTTCTTTTGTTTCTTATCTTGCTTACTAGACCCTTTCTGTTCTTTTGTGCCTTGATTTACAACTAAGGCATGTGACTTAGAGGGCTTTATTGTACCCATTTGAACCAATTTGTCCTACTCCCTAGTGAGTTCTGCAGCAAAATCATCTAAAGAAGGCATTTTGAATGTGGTACCTAGGGCACATTTGGTAGCATAGAATGTAGAAACAAACACTGAATAGTTAGGACCAAGCTTAGAAAGAATACTCAAGATCAGTTGCTTATCATCTTTCTTAGTTCCACACTGTTCCAACTGCAATCTTATAGACTTAAGTTTAGTGAAGAAGTCTTGTATAGTATCAAAATTGGTTGGATTCAACCCTATGAGTTCATTCTCCAATTGATGACCTCTTAGTTCATCCTGCTTACCAAAGAGGTTTCCCAAAGTAGTCCATACTGCATTTGGTGTAGTAGCAAATTCAATGTGAAAAAGAAGGTCAGGAGAGACTGACATGCATAATGTACCAAAAGCTTCATCACATTTATTAAACCATTTAATCTTTTCTGCAGCATCTTGAGGTTCAGTTTCAAGTCCCATAGTAACACGATGATATCCATGTCTTTTTAGATATATTATCATCTTAGATTTCCATTCAAAGTAATTATATGGTGTTAAAAGTGGAACTGTAGATGCATCCATGATAGCAGAAAAGAAGATTGCAAAGAGTCAAGAAGAGTACAAGAAAGAAGACACAAGAGACACCCCCCCTTTCCACTAGTCTTTGAAAGCATTTACAAGGCTTTTATCAGATTACAATGCTTTCTAAGGCTTTAATGGCCAAAATAGAAAGTTTAAATACATATAAATTTAACACAAAATTTGAAAAAATTAGCCTTATAGCTGCTCAATGTATCTTAATACCTTTCCAACAACTATTCGTTTTTGTAAAATAGAGTTGTGAGAAGAAAGATATGATCTATAGAAGAGAAAAAAAAACATGCAGCTGATTCAACCTGCAATATCTAACAAAGAAGGGTAGAATATTTCAATAAGACCTGCAATTATGAAGAGTGCTCATTTCCAGCTTTCCGTCAAGTACTCTGATTTTTTTTTTACTGTGTTCTCCAAACTCTGAATTTGGTGAAATAAAAGTCACTTATGATTTTCACAAGCCTTCTGGACACTCTGGAAATGCTAAAGAAGCCTCCAATATTACCAAAAATGCTGCAATCACCCAGATCTCAAAGAACACATATATAAAACCAGATTTAACTAGAAGCTTATTTTCCTTTAAACTATTCTGATTCTCCAGATCACACGAAAATGCAGGAGAAGAGCATACTTGGTTTTTAAGAAAAATATTAGCTATCTAACAATCTCAAATCTCTCAAATAAATCAAAAAAGCAATGAGCTATACCAGACAACACGGCTGTGATACCATGTTAAATTCTGTGAGAAGCAAGAATTGAACCAGGATCTGATGCCGGTCATAGATCACATGCAACTCCAAGCAACGGGTGATCAAAGATCAAAATAGCTGAATGAAGATAAATCTGATATGAGAGAAAAATATAGATAAAGAAGAGAATTTAGAGAAGACTCTCACTGAGCTATCACTTAACTTGTGAAGGTGAGAGTATATTGCTTATTATATAGAAAAATAATAGCATATACAACCAAGAGGTGCATTAACTCCCACCTCCATAAAAAGTGGGAGGTTTTACCTACTACCCCATAAAAGGTGGGAGGTTTTTACCTACTTGGTAAATGTCAAAACATGTGGCATAACCTCCTTACATGAAAACAAAAAAGGAGTTATAAGAGGTGGCACATAAGGCCAAAAGAGGGTGAGAAACCCAACTACCCCATAACCCACTTAGGAAATGACAAAATAGTGGTTATGAGAGGTGGCACAACAAGCCAAAAGAGGGTGTGTAACTCAACTACCCATGTGAGGTGGAGAGTTACACATGTAGCTAATGTATTCCGCCACATGTCCTCATATTAACCACACCTAATAACCTAAGCAAGCTTAATAATATATGTGTAGGAAAAATAAATACCCCCTAACATAAGGAAAATAAAAAAACCTACACTAACAGTAGATTGATAGGTGAGTTTTTGTTACCACCATCAAATATTCTACCTCCCTCATACCGAGAATTATCTACCGTTATGAAAGATATTGGAATGGAGTATCAAGCAATAGATGCTTGTCTCAATGATCATATTATATATCACAAACAACATGAATTTCGAACTGAATGTCCTAAATGTCATATCAGTAGATATCGAACATATCAAATAACAAAAAGGGTTCCTCGCAAGGTTCTTCACTATATTCTCATTATTCCACGTATACAATGATTATTCAAGTGCACTAGCTTGGCACAATTTATGGATTACCATGCACGCAATAGAAGTCGAGATGACATTATTTGAATGCCTGCGGATGGTTCAGCATTTATGGACATAGAGAAAAAGTGGCCACACTTTAAAGAAGAACCTCGTAATCTCAGGCTTTCATTGGCAGCGGACGGTGTCAATCCATTTGGAGAGATGAGATCTGTTTACTCAGTGTGGCCTTTTTTTGTTATCAACAATAACATTCCTCCATGGATGTCAATAAAGAGGGAGCACATAATGTTGGCAATGATTGTTCCAGGTATTTTATCATTTAAATATAGTCATCTAAATTTAATTATAAATATTGCAGTAAAATGGTCATAATAATTATGTAATGTTTTTGTTCATTCGATTAGGTAAGTACCAAGTTAAAGATATGAATGTATATATTGAGCCTCTTATCGGCGAGTTGTTGGAGTTATGGAATGGTGTCACTATGTATGACGTCTCTAGACCAATAAGACAAAGACAATTTCAATTCCATGCGATGCTTCTATGGACAATAACCGATGCCCTGGGGCTAACACATTTTTGTGGTATGTTATAGTGTTTAAGTTGTGCATGAACATCATAATTCAAAAAATTATCATATTTAATCCAATTATACATTATCTTGTAGGTCTTCAAACAAAGGGAAAATTTGCATGTCCTATTTGTGGTCCAAAGATGAAATCTCGTCATTCAAAAAGTTTAGGAAAGCAAGTGTTTGATGAGTATAGACACTTTCTCCACAAAAATCATAAGTATCAAAATACTGAAAAACATCTTTTCAATGGGAAAGAAGAGAATACATCAAAGCCACGAAGAATGACACCTCACATGTGGAAGTTGGAATATAATAGAATTAATCGTCAAGGTAATGCCATTCCATCTATTGGTTTGTCATAAAACATCTTTTCTATTTTGTTTTGTTTACTGGTGATGTGATTGATGATCATGAAGGTCATGAAGGCATAAATGACCACCTTCCTAAGGGACTAAAAAGTTATCCCCGACAATTTAGTAGGTTTCCCTACTACGAGAAGTTACAAATTGTTCATTTGTTTGATAGTATGCATATTGGAAAGAATATAATAGAGACAGTATGGAAAATATTGGATGGAAGGCGTGACAAAGAAAAAATTGTCAAAATATGTAGTGACATTCAGGATTCCAATCATGCAATGATAAATGTCATTCAATCAAATATCCATGGAGACCAAATTAATATAAGTAAGCTTCATTGGTTATTAACAGACCAACAAAGCAATGTTATAAAAGAAGTCATACGAAAAATTCGATTTCCCACAAGATTTGCTACGAACATAATATTGACTTCTTGATAGAATTTTTTTTACATAATTAATTCATTATGTTTTGAATTCTAATGCCATTACATAATTAATTCATGATGCACCTTTTAATATGGAGATGGAGATAGGGAGAGTGACTATTTATGTGACAATTTTTAAACTGTGTTTATTTATGGAAATTGGATTGTTTATTAGCTATGTGATGGATGTTGATTTAAAATACATATGTGATGGATCACATGTTTATGATGATGCATGTGACATTTTTTGAACTTTGTGTTTATTTATAGAACATGGATTGTTTATTACCTATGTGATGGATGGTGATTTATGATACATATGTGATGGATTACATGTTTATAATGACACATGATATGTGATGCTAATTGTGATGCTCAATTACATATATGATGACACATCATGTGATGCTTCTGATGCTTATGATACGTATGTATTTATTGTTTGTCAACTTACAAATGTAGTAATGCTTATGATGCTCAATTGATGGTGTTGATTTCAGGTATAGTCCCTGTGTGATGTTGTCACCCTTGGTGGGAATAGGTCATTGACTACAGACATCGTCAACCATTTAATTGAGGATCCTGCATAGTCTACATAAAGTAAAGGTAAGGAATTAAAAAATTTACAATGATTTTGATGACAACATCTTTTTATTATTTAATACTCTTTTTGTCTACAAAGTTCATGTTGTTCATGTTGTGTACTATGTAATTTTTAGCTAACATAAGATAATTGAATTACATTGTACAGGACCCTGAACCCCTTTGACGAGGATCCTGCACAGTCTCATGGATGGACAAGTATAACTAGTCAATACACCCTATAGAAACAGTTTATTTTTTTAAAATTACTTTGAAAACAAACTTCCTCTATTTTTCAAACCTCAACATTAGCAGCAAATCTAATACAGTTATCAACACTTGAGGCCCTGGTTGGACTTATTCCAATTTTTATCCCAAAATCAACTTTAGGGCTGACTTATTCATCAACATTACCCTCATTTGTAAAATTTCTTTCTCATTACCAATTAACTCTCTCATTTCATGGAGTGTAGGTACCCCCAAATAGGTATTTGTCAGATCTGTCTTCGTCAAGTGAGGAAAATGCAGTAATAGAAAATGAAAGTGACACATGTAGTAGGTCTACAATAGGGAGATCAACAAGAGGTCAAAAGATTAGAAGAAAATTCAATAAACGCATGAAATTTTTCCTTTTTCAAGGGGGTCATGTTCTTATGATGATGAGACCAAAGGCGATATTGAGGTGCCAATGAGGTACATACATCTATAGAAACAATGGGTGCCCAAGGAACTTCCTCCAATAAACACCGATTTTTGTGTTAATGATAGGATGTATCGCATAGCACCTTCGTCATTACATGGTTTAGGCTTATTTCCCATGGATGGCATAAAGGTCTGTTACAATAGAGTTGTAGAATTGATGGAGTTTGTTGGACCTTGTTACAATTACAAACATTGGATGCAGATTGTTAAATATAAAAAAAGTATGCGTAGGTATGCACTGTCAGCAAATTATGTACAACATAAATATAACGATCAAAGTAAACGAGTGGTTGTATACATTGATGGTCGGCCAAAAGCAACAAGGAATATTGCAGGTTTTATAAATAGTATGTGACCTGGGTCAACTAATAAACAACCCAATTGCATATTTGAGGCGCGCGATGGAAATCGTGTATTTGTATGTGCGATAAAATCAATAAGTGCAGGCAAAGACCTTCTAATCGATTACAGTTTGAATCATATAGATAGAAACAAAGTTAATATCATGGGGGTGGTACGTACTATATACCATTTAAATTAACCAACCTCCAATTAATGAATCCAATATACCATTTTATTATGAAGTTTTTTTGCTAAGTCTATTGGTTTAATTTCGCTAATGTTTTTTATATTTTTTCTTTGTCAAAGGCTGACATGGATCCATCACATATTGCAGATAGAGATGTAGCTTGTGACACTTCTACTGAGTAGGTAAACCTCATTGTAATTGTACAAATTAGATAGAAGCAAACTGTTACATTATTATGTTCTTTTTTTTTAGTGATTTATACTAATTTTGTAATTGTTAATGATATTCTTGACACAGACGGATGTTTGGGGAAAGGGAAAGGGAGTTGCAATACCTGAGCACCTTTCTAGGGATGTGGAATCATTAGGGTTAAGTGATGATGACCCTAAAGATCCCATAGACCTTATGAAATTCTTTAAAATGC
Source organism: Cryptomeria japonica (assembly GCF_030272615.1). Classification (NCBI taxonomy): domain Eukaryota; kingdom Viridiplantae; phylum Streptophyta; class Pinopsida; order Cupressales; family Cupressaceae; genus Cryptomeria; species Cryptomeria japonica. Next base: position 410,413,015 of record NC_081414.1, on the reverse strand, counting down.
CTCTTATGAGAATTAGAAAAGAGATTGTTGCTTTGGTAGTCGTGCATCCTATCAGTGATGAGATACGAGAGAGGGTGGCATTATTGATTCAAACAGCAGAAAAATTGCAAGTAAGAAGTAATGAAAGCTTTAATTATAACAAAAGTTCAATAATGGTTTATATTTTATTCTCTTTTATGTCATTAACTAAAATATGTACATATTGTTTTTACATCAATTTATCTGCCCTCATCAAAGTTGTTCCCATGATCAGGGTGTTGCAAGATCTTCAAGTGATGGCGATTTTCTTGTATTATCACTTGCTTGGCTTATCACTCTGAGTACCCAAAACACATCATACTTGATACTATCAATTTTCAAAATAAAGGTTCATCCTTGTTTACAATTCTTGCACTTTTCATATATTTAATGTTTGATATATTTAATGTATTATTCTTTAGGTGTTGTCAATGTTACTATGCAAATGTCGCTACCGCCTCATCAGAGGTTACCCTCACCTGTATTGTCGACTGCAATGTCGGCAACACGTAGCATGCAGACATCATCTAGTGCACGTCATATTGGCATGCCCACTATTGGTAGATCCCTCTTTTGCTCTATCTTCTGTCATGTGTTTTTTCCCTTCAAGCGTTCTTTCTTGAATTCTAATGTCGTTTCATAGTGGATTCATTTTTTGCAGGAGGAGATGCACATGAGGATGTGCTAGAGGCGACTACTATTGATAACATACCATCATTTCCTAGATCTTCTCGTATTGCTAGTACAGGAACGTTGCAGGCCACATTGGTGGTGATCGACAAAGAAATGATTCCCTTAAAGATACAAAAGGTTCCAGGTACTTTAAAATTATTATTATATATACTCTAATTGTAATTTACTTTATGATCACTCATTTTGGACTAATGATCCCATGATTTTTTGCAGGAAATGATATTTTCTATAAACATCTTAGTGACATTGCATTGCAGATATTTGGGCCCACCATACGTAAAAGGTGGTACATCATATGTGAACTAACCCTAATCCACTTTTGATTTCATATCATTGCTAGAATAGTTTTCCTTTGATCCATTTCTTGAAGTGTAATAAATGTAGCTTCAGTTCATTTCTGAATCTAACAGGTTTGTTTTTGCTTTAAAAGGTGGAATGACCAAGAAAAAAGGTTAAAAGATGAATTGACAAACCAAATGGTTGAGTGGTTTGGAAATGACACCTTTGACAAAACCAAGCTCCTTGAAAAAGTTGGCACATATCTAAAGTATGTGAGGGACCAATACAGGACCCATTTGGAGAGGAACCTAAAGTATGAGCGTCCCCCCATGAACCCAGAGAGGGAGTGGAAGGACCTGATTTTGGATGCCAAGGAGAAAATTGAAAGGAAAAAAGGACATACACCACTAGACGCCAGAAGAAGGTACTAGATACTATTAAGAATGTAATTATGTACTAATTAATTACTCTTTATATTTATATAATCTAACATATTTCAAACTTTTTATAGACTGAGTGACACGTCAAAGGCAACCAAGGCAAGGCAAGAAAAGCACGGGCAACACAAACTCGGCTCTGGTGGTTACATGAAACTTGCTGCACGAATTGTAAGTATCTCATGTAAACAAAATATTGCATCAAAATATTAATAAATTGCAAACATTTTTTTTAATCAAACAATGCAAGCAAAATTCACGGTACCAAGCAAAAATGCAGGGCTCTAAATTCAATAGAGCGCCCACAGAAGATGACAAGAGAATTGCCTACTAGCAAGGCTATTCAGCCATGGCTGATCGGCTACGAGAATTGAGTGGGCATACACAACATTCGAGTGCATCCACCACACAAGTAAATATGCTAAATGGAAGTTGTTTCAAATTGAATACTTTACCAATAATCTAATTGATGTTGAGTTCCAACATAAAGTGACTATATTTGTTTTAAATAAGCAACCAATGATAACAATGTGCATGTCATTGGAATGCAGCCTGGTAATTATGAAACACCACCTGTACATGAAGGTCTGGATGTGCATCCTAGTAGTGGAGGTATTCATTTGCTATTCAAATTTATTTATTTAGCTATTAATACAATTAAACATCTTAATTTGTAATTAGAGTAGTAATTAATGTAACCTTTTTTGTTAATATTTTAGAGCATGTAGCCGGTGGTGAGCAAGTGGAGCATGATCTGGGTACACAACATCAAGAACATGATGTTCCCCACTCAAGTAAAGAGGACCACTGTTATTGATTTAAACAAATATAATTGCAATTGGTGTTCAGCATTAATGGAACCTTTAGTATTTCAACTCTAGATGATCTAGAGGGTGTTCAGCATGTTGAGGTTGAGGCTACACAAAATGATGTGGCCCCATCAAATAAAGAGCACAACAATTATGTTCTCTAAATTAATGAAATACTTGTAACAATAATTTTTATTTTTTTTAATTTAACCCATTTCTTTGTTATTGCAGAGGACCCCCCTTCACTTCAGTGTCCTCGTCCTCAGTATAGGGCTAGGCATACATCGAGATCACGAGCAGTTGGCGGAACATCTGCAAAGGGGGGAAATGATGAAGAAACCAATGTTCCACTTAGTCTTTTCAGAGCTTCAAAGAAAAAACAAAGAAAGAGATGATTGTAATCTAACTTATTTGATAATGACTGATTTTTATGTGTTAGTGAATGTAATTATGTGCTAATTAATGGTTATGGATGATATGTGTTAATTAATATTGATGAATGTTGTGTGTTAATTAATGTTAATCAATGTTATGTGTTAATGAACATTATGTGATATTAATGAATGAATGCTATATTTTATTAATGGTAGAAAGAATGAATCAATGAATGTTATAAGATGTTAACGAGGAATTTAAAGTGATGTTAGGGGGGGGGAGGGGCCAAATGAGCTTCCACCTTCATGTGGTTGGCCCTGTTAAGTAGAGAATATTAAACTATTCTCGAAACCAAGCGAAGCTCAACAAGATAACACACTTTTCAATATTTCATTATGTTGCACAGTTAATCTTATTGAATAATTTATATTGAACCTTAATTGCAGGGTCCAACAGAGCCAACACGAACAACAACACCACAAGTTGTTGGGTATAATGAACTCCCATATTGTCTTGTATGTACACAAACAATATGAGTTGCTTCTAGTGTTGATATCCAAGGTAGGACTGCAAAAGTTATGAATATGCCTCATCCTTGTAAGTTTTTTTATTACTTGTAAGTAATTAATATGCCTCATCCTTGTAAGTTTTTTTATTACTTGTAAATCATGAATATTGCTCTTTAGTTGATTAAAATTAAATGAAAATCTTTAATGAATACACAAAACTATATACATATGCAGGCGCACCATAGTTGAGATGGTCCAACTCCCTAGTCTCACTCTACGACTAAGCTCAAGCCATATCTAAATCAAAGACATCTCAAATACATCGTCGGTGGAAAGCTGCAAAATGTCATTTTCATACATAAGCAAGACATACATAATTGGGCACAATCACCAAGAGAACAGTAAAAAGTGTGTTTGAGATTGTATCATGGATGCTTTTAAGGATTGTATCATGGATGCAAAAAATCTCTTCATTAATCCTTGACTCATGATTGCTATAATACTTCTTTAGACTTCTCATGCCATTTGTTGCACTTCTTCACTATTTTGGACTGAGTTTCAACTATGTATTTGCCTTGACTTATGACTGTACCTAGCTTTGTCCTATCTTTGTAAGCTTCTTCTTTGAATTGTGGTTGTAGCTTTGATAATACCTTTTTAATGTTGCACTATTTGTAAGGAGGAAAACTCCTAATGCATGTTGCAAATTGTGTTCTAGTGACTAAGACTAACCTTTTTGTACTTGATGTTTTTGACTACTTGTCATAACCTCTGACTTTGATGCTTGTGCCTTAATAGAACTAGATGTTTCTTGTATGCATACTTGGTCAAGGACTGCATTATGATGCTATAGGGCTACAAACTAAGATTTTTTATTGTATTGAGTTGCACATTTGACATGAGTTGCCCTATGAATGCTATGCCTCTTGAGGTTATAAGGTGTTGTTCTTGTCAAGTTTTGACAATGCTGCAACAATAACGTGTTATTTGTTGTTAAGGTTTGAAAATACCTTTTAGAAACTTATACCCTGCTCTTTTTCACTCAGTAGACTTGATTACTATCATTTTATTTGGTACTAGGTATGACTACCTACTGGCTTTACTATAGACTGCAATCTCTCTAGACTGTATTTTCTGAGTGTTGTTCTTCTATACTTGACCATCTATTAGGAAAACATATCTTTAAATGTCCAAAACAATTAATGAATGACTGCACTATCACCAATCTATCTTGAAGATTTGACTACTCTTTAGATTATGATTATGATTATCATGATATTTCATGAGACTGCTCTATCCCCATATGAAACCCTTTGTTCCCACAAATCAATGGTTTGAACTTGACTGCAACTTTATAGTGATCACTGTCTTTGTACAGTAAGCTTGCTACTTTCTCAACTTTTGATATATTGGAGGCTCCTAGGATGGTTTCTATCTTATAGTCACAATACCTTGCTATAATTTGCATTTCAAATCACTGCTTAATGATCATATGATGTCTTTGTCTTTTGAATTTGACTCTCGAGCCATCTATCTTTGAAATAAATCATAGAAGCCATCTATCTTTGGATGAAATCATCATTTTCATTGATACCGTAATAACCCATAAGTTATCGAACAAGTCTAATAGCATTCTATCGAAATATCCAAAATTCAAATAGTATCGATGAGACCCAGCGATGTCTCATTGATATAAAAAGGGTATCGAAGGAAAGGTAACACCGATGAACTCTAAAAGGGACTCATCGAAAGCAATGATTCCACCAAAAGAGGATATCGAAGAAAGCATAGACGGTTTTCATCGATGGGAAAAGGCTTCCGAGGAAATAATACCATCAGTGCAACATGAAGGAAACTTACCGAAAGAAGCGTTCTTATCGAAAGAATGATATCGATCAAATAGAAGGAATCTACATCAATAAAAAATATCGATAAGGATATGAGTTTCGAGGAGGCTAAAAGGCATGTTACCGATATGTGTGGTTTTACCGATGCAACTTTATCAAGGAAGATTACTAATGAACTCATCGATGAAAGATGATAGTGGAAGCAAATCATCAAAAGAAAGATGGCCTCGATGAAACAATAGACCCATTCATCGAAGGAGTGTAGTGATGTTGATAGAAAAAGTGTTTCGATGGAAGGATAAAGGAAGTTACCGAAGCCCAAGGTTTCTTCGACATGAAACCCGATGGACATCAGATATATATCGATGAGGAAATAGGTTTCAAGGAGGCTAAAAGGCATGTCTCTGATATGCGTTGTTTCGTCGATATAACTTTATTGGTGGAAGACGACAAGAGAGGATAAAGAAAGGCTTTGGTGAGACAATAGATCCATTCATCGACAAGGCAAAGTGATATCGATGGAAGAGGTATTTCGATGGAAAAATAAAGGAGGTCACCGAAGCCCAAGGTTTCTTCGACATAAAAACCCAATGGATATCAGATAGGTATCGGTGAGGAGACAACCACAGTGACCGAATACAACATTTCGATGAAGGGAGAAAATACCTAGTCGAAGTAATGTTTGAAACAAAAGTGTTAGTTGACGGTTATATGTTGAAAAGCCACGACACTTGGTGATAATGTATACTCTCATATAAAGGAGGGAGATTTTGTAATATGGAGGAAATTTAGAGAAAGGAGTAGATTATAGCCTCAGGCTTACCACTGTACTATTTTGGCGAATATATATAATATAATCAGTTGTTTTTCCTTTGCATATGTGAACTTTTAGTAGTGGGAAAAGGAGGAAACAAAGATTGTTCCAGATTCTCTTCTATCATAGTCGTGCAAATGTTGCATTCGAGGGGTATTTCCTTCCTCTTTTCCTCTCACATTAGGTATGTATCTATTTCATATCCGATTGAAATGCGGAGATTAATCGTGTATCACTAATTGACTATGGAAATATTACTCATTAAAAGAAAAAGTAAAATGAATTGAAAAGAATTTTGCTCTGATAGCTGTGAACATACTATCATGCCTAACTGTGATTATTCTGTCTTACATAGCCATGTAAATTCCACCTTGAGTAGCCGATGTATAGTTATTGCATGTTCGTGATCTTTCTTGTTAAGATAAATTGTAGAGCCTAAATGATTTACTCATTCATTATCAAGTCTTGAACTTAAGGAAGATAAATTTATTCACAAATATAAATCATGATGATATTCTGTTACTTTTCATTGAATACACTGTCTTACCTTATTCATAAGAAAATTGAATACTGCATTCATATCTTGTGCATAGTATGGTTGAGTAGCAACCTCAGAGCATTCACTATAGAATATGATTGCTAGCCCACGAGGGCATAATAGCCAAGTATTGCAGCTATTCTATGTTTATTTGTTTTCCACTCTTAACTCATAGTTCAACCGAATATGGTTCATCTTGGAATCAATGCACATCAATTATAATCAGATTATAACCAGTCTCCATGGTTGCAAAACCTGAAGAAGGATTCTTATCATCAATTAGACGCATAATTTTGGGAATATACAAAGACAAAAAAATATATTAGAACCGTATTTTTTATTGAGTCATAATATGATGAGTTAATTTAGCTAAATAAGGGAACCAATGTTGTATTAGGTTTAATTCCATGATGACAGTTGAATCTTGTTAGAGATAGGGGATTTGTAGCAGTTGGCTTGTTAGGTTATGTCACAATCCCATGAAGGTCCTTTTAAATTGTTAATGTCAGTAGACATGAGATTGTTATGTAATGAATTGGATCAGCTAAACCCAGAAGTTCTGTAACCAATGAATCAACTAACTCAAGTGTATGTTAATTATCTTATGATGGTCATTTATGACCGTTATTCTTAGTAGACATTAAGCAGTTCGCTAGATAGTTGGTTAGTAAACCAGTGAGTTATTTGGCTCAAGTATATGCTATTTATCATATGATGGTCGTTATAACCATTATTGTTAGTACACATTAAGCAGATGGCTTGTTTAGATGGTTGGTAACTAGTGAGTTTGTTGAGCTCAAGAATTGGATGTACAAGTCGAGCAAGGGAGGTGAACACTAACAATGCATTGGTGCTTGCAATGTTAAAACCTTGGCCAAGATGGTGATGCTTTATCTAAGTGATTGTTAGATCACATGAACTAGATACACCTACTAGTAAGATGGTCATAGTAGTTAGGGGTTACCTATAGTGTGTGACTGACTAGTTGCGTGTAGGTTTTGAACACCAAGATCAGATGGCCAGATGTAAAAGAGACCCAATCCTCAGAATGCACCCTCACGAAGTGTTGGGTCTCTTCCAATTGGAAGGGGCATGGGAGACTGGCAAGTCTACGATTGAATGGAGAAGCCCTTGATGATGCTCTCCCTATTCCAAACTATGTCGAGGCTTGACACAAAAAGTTTCAGTTGGAAAGTTAAATGAATTGTAACCTCTGAACCTTTATCTCTTCTCTCAAAAATGAAACTTTCCATTTGAATTCCTTTCTCATATTGATTAGGGTAATAATATTTGTTCAATGTTTTTTATCATTAAAAGATTACCTTCCTTTTAGATAAATTAGTTAGATTCTTATTATGTTGAAGAACATTTAGTTAGTTTTCTCCTTCAATTGAAGTAGTTATGTTTTATTTTGAAATGCTCAATTTTTTATCTTAATATAGATCACAAATTATTTTCTTTAAGTATAGAATTAATGGAATACTACATATGGTATCAGAGCAACCAAGTTCGACATTGAACCTCAAGCTTTCCACCTATAAACAAAACTATATACATATGCAGGTGCACCATGGTTGAGATGGTCCAACTCCCTAGTCTCTCTCTATGACTAAGTTCATGCCATATCTAAATCAAAGACATCTCAAATACATCGTCGATGGAAAGCTACAAAATGCCATTTTCATACATAAGCAAGACATACACAATTGGGCACAATCACGAAGAGAACAAAGTGTGTTTGAGATCATTGTCCTAATTGTGGTGTGGTCACGAAGAGGTTGACAAATTTACGGTGATCTCTTCATGACCACACCACAATTAGGACAATGATCTCAAACTTACTTTTTACCGTTCTCTTAGTGATTGTGCCCAATTGTGTATATCTTGCTTATGTATGAAAATGGCATTTTGCAGCTTTCCATCGACGATGTATTTGAGATGTCTTTGATTTAAATATGGCATGAGCTTAGTCGTAGAGTGAGACTAGGGAGTTGGACCATCTCAACCATGGTGTGCCTTGTTGGGTCTCAAATCAACAGATTGGATAGGTTCTAAGGAAATACCAACTCCTATGCTCAAACCCTCCAATTGATCTGGACAACTTATAGAGTGAACCTATTTGGTTACTAGCTCTCTCACTTTAGGTCGGTATACCTACTCACTAATTATTCCTTCAACTAGTGCTTTTTATAGCAAATTTAGTGTCTTGATCTGACTTTCCTCTTATCTCAGAATGGCATAAGTTCCCAGGATGGAGATATAGCAGATGAGTTCAAGATTGTTGTTGTAGAAGCTATTCAATATATATACACTATTGCTAAGTTATTCTAGAATTCCTACTCAATTATTCCTTTTATTTTTATATGAAAGTGTGAAATTGATAAGTTCTAGTTTATGGATGACCAGTGCCTTTCTTTGTTATTTGGGCTACAGAGTCTCTATATTTCTTTAGGACTTATTGTGTAAACTTATGAGACAATTTTTAAACCCACCCCCTCTCGATGAGTTTGTTAGTTACTCTTTCTTATGAGCTCTACTTCAATGTCTTTATTATAAATCACTTGAACGAATTTAACTCTAACCTTAAGAGACCATCGAAGGAATAAATGCGAGGAACAATTACAATTCGCAAGTAAATCTTTTATTCAAATCCACAATATGAAACACAGAGTTTTACTGGAAGAACACAAGTAACCTTATCTCCTTTAGATAATATCACAAGCAACTGCCTACAGAAAGATGCAGTAATCCACAGCATATACACAAAGGAAAGACGATTGATTATATTATGTATGTTCGCAAAATAGTACAATAGTAAGCCTGAGGCTATATTCTACTTCTTCTCTAATGATCCTTATTGTTACAAAATTTCCCTTATTTATATGAGGGTATACATTGTCACCAAGCATCGTGGCTTTTCAGCACATAACTATTAATTAGCACTTTTGTTAACAACCTGGAAGATAAACAAGTTCAGCATTCCTATGTGTTCAATGTACTTATCATCTTTATACATTAGAACATCATTGTTTAGTGTCCTCATGTCACTTTCTGTTTGGAAATGATTGGATATAATATGGTTAACACAAAGTGACAATTCTTTGTCCCAATCCAACTCTGCTACTGCTCAATTCTTCTCATCACTGAACTCTTGTTTCCAATGTTCCAATGATACTAACTCACCATTACTATAAAAAGAGGGCACCCTAGGGGTATTCCCATCATCCATCCTTTGAAGCTCTTTCCTTAATTGATTTACCAATTCATCATGGGACTTCAAGTAAACCTCGGCTTCAATTTTCTCACCTGGATTCATCAGACTGTTGTCATTCATCATGCCTTCCAACCGAGACCTGAGCCTTTCATGCTCTTTCAAAGCTTTGACTATTCCAGTGTATGTCTTCCAATAGATTTCTGCAACCTGCACCATACTTTTGAATCTATACTCAACGACCTTGAGAACTAACTTATCCATCTTTTATTGTTCCTTTTTTACTTGTCGAGATGTCTTTTCGGCCATGTTCCTCCAATACATAGCGTCTGTCAAGGCATCCATGGCATCTCTATCAACACCATATGTCATCTTTGTTTGACTGGTACCTGTATCAATCTAAAGCAATCTTGCTTGCAGCCTCTGTTTTTCTTCATAGGTTTTCTCATATAGGCTTTTGTATGTAGAATTTTCTCAGACCAGAAACTCTATCTGATCTTGGTTCAGTTTAGCGACATCCAAATTTAGTTTGGCAGTTGTTCTAGGGTCAGTCTTTCCAACCTGCTGCACCATCAAATGTCCAAAAGCTTCTTCTGTATCAACCAATATAGGTCTTTTATCTTTGGGATAGATAGCCCACTGTAGAAGAGCCTTCTGATCTGGATCACATCTTGGTCCTCTAAAGAGTTTATCAATCTCTTTTGGCATCATTTTCTTACTTGGGTCTTGTTTCTTAAGGAATCTATCAAACAACAAGGCAGAGTTCATGTCCCATCTAGAGTATAATAGCACACCAGCTTCCTTAAGCAACTATCTTCCCTTCTCAGGTGTCATTTCTCTCATCACAAGATCTATCTCCTCTTGTAACTTTTGAAGCTGCTGCTCTTCTTCACTATTTCTCATGTTATTCCTAATTTGAGATCCTTTATGTTGATAGAGGAATGCGGTGAACTCCTTGGAAGCAATGAAGTCACTATCAGCAATGAAATCCTCATGTTCCAAGAATCTGATGTTAGCCACTTCTCGGACATTCAGTTGTCTTGTTGCCAAGTCTACCGGTGTATCCTTTGCATAACCAAGGGGTTAATCCTCTCGAGGAGTGAATGGAATGATGCCAGATGTGGAAGCAAGAGACGTACGAGCCAAAGGCTCTATATTCCTAATAGTATCAATGTAATCCCTAAAAACATGAGGCGAGACTCCCTCAAGTATTTCCAATTCATGTCCATAAGTTTGTTGGCCAACTTCAAGGGATCTTCAATCTTTTGTAGCACATTCTCATCCATTTTCCTTCTAAGAAGCTTCCATTTATAAGCCTGCATTGCTTTCTCAAACTTTATTCACTTCACTCTGGCCTCTTCTCTACCAATGTTCTTAATGGGGTCATCCGATAGGTAAGATTTATGTTCTCCAGCCTTTAGCTTTTGTGATGACCAGGCTATCCTTCTTTAGGATCAAAATTGGGCCTTGGATCCCCCATAGCCATGCCATAATAATCCAATTTTGTCTACAGCAGGCCATAACTCTTTGAAATTTTCACAATAAAATCTAAAAATACTAACAACCTAGGTACAATTGATTGTTTTCCATGGCTTGTCAGATGTTTTGTACTCACTATTGATAGTTGCCTCACAATTTCAAGACAAGCCACTCTGTTAGGGACTGTAAGTGGTAGTAAGTATGGTCTCCCTTTGAACTTGTATACCCTGACTTGTGTGCAGTTTGAAAAACAATACCAATCTCCCCAATTGTGTTCAATTGAGGGATCTTCAATGAAATCTTTTCGTCTTAGGAATCTTTGAACCTCTGGTGCAAGGACATGATCACACAGGCATCCCAATGGTCTATATAATGGCTTGACAAAGAACTCCTCAAAATGCCAATATTGATTATTCACATACCTCTAGTCCCATGAAGAAACCCATAATTGCATTGGTTTTCTCATCCCAGCATTGTCATATGTCCTGACACATAACTCTTCTGGCCATAACCCTTCATCTTGGCCCACATACAATAGCATATGCATAGGTAAGGAATAATGCTTGAAATGAACATTAATGACATCCCCCTTTAACTTTTCTAACCCATGATTCAAAACCTCAACCAAATAATCAGAAAAATCAAAGAAGCGGGGGTCCTTAGACTGCAAATTAGCACAAATGACCATGGCTACAATATCCATCAAAGGATGGGATTTTATCCCTAGCACTTGGGCAACACAGTAATAGGTATACTTGAAATATGGATGGAAAGAGTTGACATCATAGGGAGCTTTGTCATCCTGACCTAGTGGCACTAAGGACCCTACATTCCTAGGTCTATGTATAGGGAGTCTCCACGTTTTGTAAATGTGCTCTAGGTTAAAATATTCACTTGTTAACTTCTTGAGGTCAATCAATTCTTCAAATCCCCAATCCAACTCGAACACGATGTCAATAACCTCCTTTGTGATTGCAAGAATTGGCTCACCCATGTAGTTATATATGGTCCTGGTTTTAGGGTCATAATTGTTTGCCAATGCCTTCATGAGCTCCACATTCATGAATACATTAGCCACAGCTAACCTTCCTAAGTTCAATCGCCATAAATTGTTGATAGGTTGAGGGGCAACTCTTATGTTGTACCCATATATGAATAATTCATACCCTCTCAATTCTATCCATATGTCTCCAAGATCCTCAAACCGGTCCTCCAGGCCTTCCTCATCAGCTCTAATCTTCTTGGACCTCAAACTGGATGATGGCCATTGGTCAATTAGGTCCTGAGCCAAAGAACGCCCTTCCCATTTCTGTCTTTTAGGTTTTTCTTCTGCAGCGATAGGTTCTTTTCCCTTTCTGGTCTTATTAGTTTTAGATGATGATTCCATTTGAATTTTAAAAAAGAGGTTTGTGTGCAAACAACTTACTTGGAATTACAGAGCTTTATCTATGAATTCGCCCAATTCCTGCTTTCAGTTTGTCGCCTGTGAATTCCTTAATGTTGTGTCCTTTGATGTTGATCCACTACTTATGGCATATTTAATCAGTTAGTAATGGTGGTTTGGACAAAGGTCACTCGGGCACATGTTTGAATTTAATGGCGATGTGACCTTCCTTGGGATTTGTTTCTGATTTTCATGACAATCAATAATCATTTCGATGAGGATATGTCTTTCGATCATTTGTTTCTTTAGTCCATCGATCTCTTTGTTTCTATCGACAATACTTTTGTTTCGAATATTACTTCCATCAAGTATTTTTTCCCTTCATCGAAATAATGTATTCGATTAGTATGGTTGTCTCCTCATCGAAACATATCTGATATCCATCAAGTCTTTTGTCGAAGAAACCTTGGGCTTCAGTGTCCTCCTTTATTTTTCCATCAAAATACTTCATTCATCGATATCACTATGCCCTGTCGATGATTGAGTCTATTATCTCACCGAAGCTTTTCTTTATTTTCCCTTATCGTTCTTCACCGATAAAGTTACATCGGCAAAACCACGCATATCGAGAACATGCCTTTTAACCTCCTTGAAACCTATATCCTCATCGATATCTTTTATTGATGTAGCTTCCTTTTGTCTGATTGATATTATTCTTTCGATGAAAACGCTCCTTTCGGTGGGTCCTTTTTATGTTGCCCCGATAGTATTATTTCCTCGAGAACTTTTCCCGTCGATGAAGACCCTCTCTGCTTTCAATGGATAATAAAAAAAAAAATTGATAAAAAATTATCATCGTCGAAATTACGATGAATACCAAGCTTTTGACCGATGATGTAATCGGCAGACATACAACGTTCTCGTCGGTGAAATGTTCTGGAGTCATCGCACTTCTGACTCAATCGACACAAAAATCTGACAAGGATGTTGTACGTGCGACGGCACTTCGTAGTCGGATGGTCGTCGATGTCTCCAAATGGACCAACGATACAAGTGTCGGATAAACAACATCACTGTCGGTGCGAAGTTCCGAATCGCCGTCAGCTTTGCGACAAAATCTATTGATTCTGACGACTTCTTTGACCATCGACAGAGTCCATTGGATTGTCGTATTTTCTATAGGCATGGCATCGTTGACCAATCCAACGCCGCATTTTTTACTGTTGATTTTGTCGGCACTCCGACGAAAATTCATCGCAAATCCGACAAACGGCCGTCGAAAATCAGCGCCGAATGTACTAGTGAGAATAGTACACTTTGAATTCAAAAAAATACAAGATATACTAACTATCTTTAATACTTGGTCCAATTTTTGGTTTGTAGGTGTTGACAGGGGACCAAATGTCCCAGATTGATGACATCACGCTCTCAACGATCGATTTTGGCCTACAAGGCCATACGGTAACATATTTTGTACAACCCTTTTATGTATTATTTTGATGGAATATGCAAGTCATTTCATTTTAGATTTTTAAAATTATGTTTAATTTATTATCTGTACTAATATCTCATGTTAATTTTGTTTTTTTAGAGTACCCCCTCCGCGTCTAGGGCTCGTCCTAAAAAAAAGAATTCCTCGAAGACGTCGAAATGTGGGAAGAAGGTAATTGAACACATTTTTAGTTGTACAATTGTTTGAAGTTGAAATCAAGTATTAGTTGGGGTTTGTAGATTGATTAGTGTTTTTTGTCTATTTTACATGTACAATGGCCATTGAGCTATGTGGATTTGTTGAATGCACCTGATTCGCCCATGGCTCAAGAGAGGGCGGAGGTATGTATCTCTACTTTATTTTCTTGATTTCATGATTATATGCACGCGTACATGTGAACTTGTGATATATTATAATCTTATATTTTTTTCAAAAAGGAAATATCCATACCTATTTCATCAATGGCGAACCCTCCTCCGTGAACTGGAGAAGCATATCAGGATCTGGTACACTTTTGTTTGATATGTAAAATTAATTGTTTTTAACCTACAATACTTATCATTATATTAATTGTATTTAATCTTTAAACATTTTTTGTATAGGTAATAGCGATAGTTTCTCCATCGATGGTGAGCCATCCTCAGTCCATTGGAGAAGCATCTTAGGCACAGGTACGTCATTGTTCTCTATATTATAGCTTTTAAGTGTTTTTGATATATTTATGTTAGTACATTGTATTAATTGTACATTTAATCTACAATAGACCCCTTCGCGGTACGGCCATAACAGGGATCCATTTAAGTATGTCTTCAAGAAAACTCCTAAGAGTGACAAGGAGAGGAGAGTGAAGACATTAGCTCCTATATCAGTCGATGAGGTAATCTACATTTCAATTGCAAAGGAATTATAGTTAAATGCATAGTTATTTTGTTAATTGTGAACTATTTTCTACAAAAGAATTATAACTTGGCTTTTGAATTATGGTTTTGCAGCCATCTACAAAGTCGCATACTACATCGAAGAGGCTTGATTTTGACGATCCACCACAAGTTTAGGATCATATAGTGTTATTTTTGGTCATAGAATGACCAATACATGTAGATATATTCTACATTTTTATTGTATATCGATTTGGACATGGCATATGCCACATTTTTGTAGTACTTGTATTGACTTGGCAGACATGCCTTTATATATATATATATATATATATATATATATATATATATATATATATATATATATGTCAATATTCGATCCAATAAATGTGTATCGAGTTCATTATTTTGTATTTGTTGTATTTGTGGTTGTAGTGTCATAATGACACAAAGAAAAGAAAAATAACCTCTAATAGGTCAAGAAACCCTAAAAGGGAAAACCTAGGCTTGCACATAATAATTAATAAAAAAATTAATTATTGTGCACCTAATGTTAGCTTAAGTGTAAAAAGATAATAGGGAAATCAAAGAATTAAACAAATATTGTTTAATTAATCAAGTAAATACCCAGTTACTCTAACACCCCCCCTTAAACTAGACTTAGGGAGAAGCTAAAACCTAGAACAACTACTAAAAGAAGGAAAGATGGGTCCCGCCAACAAGGCCTGATTAGGTACCCAGATACAATGAAATCTCTATGAAATGGAGAAAAGGAGAAAACCCAGTGGGAAAAAACTCCTCTCCAAAAAGAGATAAAAGAACATGCTGAAAGAATAAGAAGGAAAGAAGGCCTCATAAAGACCCCCCAGGGACAACTTCCTTCACCCCAAGCATAGAGCGCAACTGAAGATAGCACGGCGATGCAAAAGGTTTCGTGAAGATGTCTGCAACCTGCTCGGCAGTGGGAATGTATTCCAGAATGAGAACACCATCCTAAATCAATTGGTGGATGAAATGTATGTGAAGCTCAATGTGCTTCATCCGCTAATGCTCTACCGGGTTGCAGGAAATATGAATAGCACTCTGATTGTCACACCAAAGAACAATGGGACAATCAGGAGGAAAACCAAACTCAGTCATCAACTGTCGAAGCCATAAGATCTCCTGACTGGCAAGCACAATAGCTCGGTACTCAGCCTCTATAGATGATAATGCATGAGCAGTCTGCTTCTTGCAAGACCATGTGATAGGACCAAAGCCAAGATAGAAAACAAAGCCAGAAGTAGACTTCCGATCAGTGACATCACCAGCCCAATCTAAGCCAGTGTAGCCAACAATGTGAGGGTCCTCTGATGTATAGTGACAACAATGTGAGGGTCCCCTGATGTATAGTGAATGCCATGAGAACTAAAGCCCTGAATGTACCGCAGAATATGTTTGGTTGCTTGCTAATGACTCTCATGAGGATCATAGGAGAATCGAGAGACAAGGCCAACCGCAAAGGAAACATCAGGACAGGTGTGAGTCAGGTACAACAAACTGCCAACCAACTTCCTATAAAGTGTAGAATCCATTTCAATCAGGGGTTGTTTTGACCATCGCTTGCCCCACTCCTTCAGTAGATTGTTAGAGTAATTGGGTATTTACTTGATTAATTAAACAATATTTGTTTAATTCTTTGAGTTCCCTATTATCTTTTTACACTTAAGCTAACATTAGGTGCACAATAATTAATTCTTTTATTAATTATTATGTGCAAGCCTAGGTTTTCCTTTTTAGGGTTTCTTGACATATTAGAGGTTATTTTTCTTTTCTTTGTATCATTATGACACTACACATTTTGGTAAATATTGAGCTCTCCTCTTTTGAGCATATTTTTCTTATGTTTTGTTCTGCAGATTGTTATTGCTTTCATTGCTTCTCCTTGTGACAGATTGTTTAGCTTGCAGAGATCTTTAGGCTCCTGTGGTGTTGTGTTTCTCAACTCCAACAGTCCTTTTATAAATTTAATTGATCATTTGCCTATGTAATCAACAATGTGAATATAAACAACAAAAATATATGATATAAAACATTACAATCATGGAATATGATTTGATAAAATTTCTAAAATGTTGAATTAACCCTACAAAACTCCTTATCTTCAGTTCATTATTGTGTATCCGTTGTATTTTGTGGCTTCCCTTTTAAAAATTTATAAAAATATTTGCATATGTAATCAACAATATGAATATAAACAACAAAAATCGGCAATATGAATATAAACAACAATATGTGTTTGGTGCGAGAGGACCCTCACGCTCCCAATGGTCAAATTATGTTCATCGTGTACACAAGCTGACATCACGAGTGCATCTGGGTGGGCATGTTTATGCTAGGCATGCCCCTGTCATGCATCCCAAAGCATCGGAATGTCGAGTCATACCATACCGGTGCGATCTCTCAAGTGCCCTGAGTCCAAAAAATTGTCAAAATTTGACGAACTATTTCTTCAAATCCAGGACACATATGATCGATCCGTTTACACTCGTGGGGTCGCATAAGGCTCCTCTACAATGGCCTATCTCGGTTTTTGATGACTCGGAGCCATTTTCAATTGGTAGCATTTTTTTGCCTGCTGCAAAAATCGTTAGTTGCATGCAATGCAAAGTTGCAAGATTGGCTAGAATTGATTCGGTTCGTCGTGTGCACAAACTGATGTCGTGAGAACTTCTAGATGGGCAATTTTATGTTAGGCATGCCCCTGTCATGCATCCCAAAGCATCAGAATGTCGAGAGTCATACCATACCGGTGCGATCTCTCAAGTGCCCTGAGTCCAAAAAATTGTCAAAATTTGATGGACTATTTCTTCAAATCCAGGACACATATGGTCGATCCATTTGAACCCATGGGGTCGTGTGAGGCTCCTCTGCAATGGTCTATCTTGGTTTTTGACGACTCGGAGCCATTTTCAATTGGTAGCATTTTTTTGCCTACTACAAAAACTGTCAGTTACATGCAATGCAAAGTTGCAAGATTGGCTAGAATTGATTCGGTTCGTCGTGTGCACAAACCGACATCACAAGCACATTTGGGTGGGCAAGATTACGCTAGGCATACCCCTGTCGTGCATCTCAAAGCGTCGGAACATCGAGAGTCATACCGTATCGAGGCGATCTCTCAAGTGCCATGAGTCCAAAAAAATGTCAAAATTTGACGGACTGTTTCTTCAAATCCAGGACACATATGGTCGATTCGTTTGAAACTTTGGGGATACATGAAGCTCCTCTACTATGACCTATCTTGGTTTTTACGACTCGGAACCATTTTCAATTGGTAGCATTTTTTCGCCTGCTGCAAAAACTGTTAGTTGCATGTAATGCAAAGTTGCAAGATTGGCTAGAATTGATTTGGTTTGTTGTGTGCACAAAATGACAACACGAGCGCATCTATGTGGGTAGGTTTACACTAGGCATGCCCCTATCATGCTTCCCAAAGCGTCAGAACGTTGAGAGTCATACCATATTGGGGCGATCTCTCAAATGTCATGAGTCCAAAAAATTATCAAAATTTGACGGACTGTTTCTTCAAATCCAGGACACATATGGTTGATCCATTTGAACCTATGGGGTTGCATGAGGCTCCTCTATAATGGCCTATCTCAGTTTTTGACGACTTGAAGCCATTTTCAATTGGTAGCACTTTTTCGCCTACTGCAAAAACCGTTAGTTGCATGCAATGCAAAGTTGCAAGATTGGCTAGAATTGATTCGGTTCGTCATGTGCATAAACTGATGTCACGAGCGCATCGAGGTGGGAAATTTTATGCTAGGCATGCCTCTGTTGCATCCCATAGCCCGAAACATCGAGAGTCATAACATACTGGTGCGATCTCTCAAGTGCCTTGAGTCCAAAAAATTATCAAAATTTGACGGACTGTTTCTTCAAATCTAGGACACATATGGTCGATTCGTTTGAACCCGTGGGGTCATGTGAGGCTCTTCTACAATGGCCTATCTCAGTTTTTGACGACTTGGAGCCATTTTCAATTGGTATCATTTTTTTGCCTGCTACAAAAACTATCAGTTGCATGCAATGCAAAGTTGCAAGATTGGCTAGAATTGATTTGGTTCGTCGTGTGCACAAACCGACGTCATGAGTGCATTTCGGTTAGCACTTTTACACTATTCATGCCCCTATCGTGCATCCCAAAGTGTCGGAACATCGAGAGTCATACCGTACCGAGGCGATCTCTCAAGTGCCATGAGTCCAAAAAAATTTCAAAATTTGACGGACTGTTTCTTCAAATGCAGGACACATATGGTCGATCCGTTTGAACCTGTGGGGTCGCGTGAGGCTCCTCTACAATGCCCTATCTTTTTTTTGATGACTTGGAGCCATTTTCAATTGGTAGCATTTTTTCGCCTGCTGCAAAAACCGTCAATTGCATGCAATGCAAAGTTGCAAGATTGGCTAGAATTGATTTGGTTCATCGTGTGCACAAACCGATGTCATGAGAACATCTGGGTGGGTAGGTTTATGCTACGCATGCCCCTATCGTGCATCCCAAAGCATCAGAACGTCGAGAGTCATATCGTACCGGGGTGATCTCTCAAGTGTCATGAGTCCAAAAAATTGTCAAAATTTGATGGATTGTTTCTTCACATCCAGGACACATATGGCTGATCCGTTTGAACCTATGGGGTTGCATGAGGCTCCTCTACAATGGCCTATCTCAGTTTTTGACGACTCAGAGCCATTTTCAATTGGTAGCATATTTTTGCCTACTGCAAAAACTGTCAGTTGCATGCAATGCAAAGTTACAAGATTGGCTAAAATTGATTCAGTTCATCGTGTGCACAAAATGACGTCACAAGCACGTCCGGGTGGGCAGGTTACACTAGGTATGCCCCTGTTGTGCATCCCAAAGCATCGGAACGTCGAGAGTCATACCATACTGGTGCGATCTCTCAAGTGCCCTGAGTCCAAAAAATTATCAAAATTTGACAGACTATTTCTTCAAATCTAGGACACATATGGTCGATCCGTTTGAACCCATGGGGTTGCGTGAGGCTCCTCTACAATGGTCTATCTCGGTTTTTGACGACTCGGAGCCATTTTCAATTGGTAGCATTTTTTCGCCTGCTGCAAAAACTATCAGTTGCATGCAATGCAAAGTTGCAAGATTGGCTAGAATTGATTCAGTTCATCGTGTGCACAAACTGACGTCACGAGCACATTCAGGTTGGCACGTTTACGCTAGGCATGCCCCTGTCATGCATCCCAAAGTGCCAGAACATCGAGAGTCATATTGTACCGGGGCGATCTCTCAAGTGCCATGAGTCCAAAAAATTATCAAAATTTGACGAATTGTTTCTTCCAATCCAGGACACATATGGTTAGTCTGTTTGAACCCGTGGGGTTGCGTGAGGCTCCTCTACAATGGCCTATCTCGGTTTCCAATGACTCATAGCCATTTTTCAATTGGTAGCATTTTTTTGCCTACTGCAAAAGTCGTCAGTTGCATGCAATGCAAAGTTGCAGGATTGGCTAGAATTGATTCGGTTCGTCGTGTGCACAAAATGATGTCACAAGCGCATCCGGGTGGGCATTTTTTACACTAGGCATGCCCCTGTCATGCATCCCAAAGCGCCGAAATGTTGAGAGTCATACCGTACCAAGGCGATCTTTCAAGTGCCATGAGTCCAAAAAATTGTCAAAATTTGACGAACTATTTCTTCAAATCCAGGACACATATGGTCGATCCATTTGAACCTATGGTATCATGTAAGGCTCCTCTACAATGATCTATCTTAGTTTTTTACAACTCGGAGCCATTTTCAATTGGTAGCATTTTTTCGCCTGCTGCAAAAACTGTCAGTTGCATGCAATGCAAAGTTGCAAGATTGGCTAGAATTGATTCGGTTCGTCATGTGCACAAACCGACATCACAAGAATGTCTAGGTGAGAATTTTTACACTAGGAATGCCCCTATCATGCATCCCAAAGTGCCGAAACGTCGAGAGTCATACCGTACTGGGGCGATCTCTCAAGTGCCATGAGTCCAAAAAATTGTCAAAATTTGACTAACTGTTTCTTCAAATCCAGGACACATATGGTCAATATGTTTAAATCTGTAGGGTCGCGTGAGGCTCCTCTACAATGGCCTATCTCAGTTTTTGACGAATCAGAGCCATTTTCAATTGGTAGCATTTTTTCGCTTGTTGTAAAAATTGTCAATTGCATGCAATGCAAAGTTGCAAGATTGGCTAGAATTGATTCGGTTCGTTGTGTGCACAAACTGACGTGAGCGCATTCGGGTGGGAAGGTTTACGTTGGCATGCCCCTGTTGTGCATCCCAAAGCGTCAAAACGTCGAGAGTCTTACCATACTGGTGCGATCTCTCAAGTGCCCTGAGTCTAAAAAATTATCAAAATTTGACGGACTATTTCTTCAAATCTAGGACACATATGGTCGATCCATTTGAACCTATGGGGTCACATGAAGCTCCTCTACAATGGCCTATCTTGGGTTTTGACAAATCAGAGCCATTTTCAATTGGTAGCATTTTTTCGCCTGCTGCAAAAACTATCAGTTGCATGCAATGCAAAGTTGCAAGATTGGCTAGAATTGGTTTGGTTTGTCGTGTGCACAAACCGACGTCACGAGTGCGTTCGGGTGGGAACATTTACACTAGGCATGCCCCTGTCGTGCATCCCAAAGTGTCAGAACGTCAATTCATACCATACCGGGGCGATCTCTCAAGTGCCATGAGTCCAAAAAATTGTCAAAATTTGACGGACTGTTTCTTCCAATACAGGACACATAAGGTTGATCTGTTTGAACCCATGGGGTCACGTGAGGCTCCTCTACAATGGCCTATCTCAGTTTCTAACGACTCATAGCCATTTTCAATTGGTAGCATTTTTTCCCCTACTGCAAAAGTTGTCAGTTGCATGCAATGCAAAGTTGCAAGATTGGCTAGGATTGATTCGGTTTGTCGTGTACACAAACTGACGTCACGAGCGCATCCGGGTGGGCATTTTTACGCTAGGCATGCCCCTATCGTGCATCCCAAAGCACCAAAACGTTGAGAGTCATACCCTACCGACACAATGTAGAAGTTGCTTGACAACGTTTTTGACAATTTTTTTGACAACAATGACATTTTTTCTCAATTTGTATCTAGTCTCAATCTATGACCCCTATGACCCAATAATGACTCAAATAATTCTCCATGATTATACAAGAATAAATAATGCTCATGATTGACCAGGGACACATCACATATACTCAAAACATAGTCATAAAACATTGACATACAAAATAGTCACAAAACATTGTCACATATTATTCAAAACTTTGCCTCTAAATATGGTCAAATCAGCTCTTGGCTATTTGATTATACAAAAAAATGTCTTACAAATCATTTCATGGGCTTTTATACAAAATTTGGCATTACAATATGTGTGATTCAACTCATCTCCATTTTAATATACAAAATTTGGCATGTACATATGTACAAATCAACTCATTCCCATTTAAATATACAAAATTATGCCCCTAAACATGTAAAAATCAATTCATGGGCATTTATATATACCAAAAATGAATATAGAACAATCCGTTGATAATTTATACAAAATTCTCAAAATCATTCTACTCTGAACCATAGAATCAATCAAGTGAGCCTTCAGGGTCAGCTCTAACCCGTATTGTGTCAAGTATTGCCTCGTGGTCAGATTCACGAACTTTCCATAAAATCTTGTTATGAGGTCTGCCACGATACTTCATCAAATGATTATTTTTTGCAACAACAAGGTTAGAGAAACGAAGAATATGTCTATGTGTTTCAAAGTCCTCGAACAACCAAACATCAAAATTCTTGATAGGGTATCTCCGAAGTCGTGTTCCTATCATGACAACAAACCCTATTGGGTACTCAATACCCTCTTTGTCAATGATTGTGGTTGTCAATTTTCTTTTTGTCTCAACACAATGACAAAAATAGTAATTTGTTCCTTCTTCATAGTTCTCTTCTGCAACAACTGCATACACATGACCTGCATTTTATAAAGTGTTAATTAATACCAAAAATAAAGTATGATCTACAACAAAATGAACCAAAAAGAATACTTGCAAAAAAATTAACTCAAAAAATCACCTGAATCCACTAGGTCGGATACATGGTCAAAATCCACTAATGTCTCCATCTGGCTCAATTGTAGTGCTTTGGGAATTTGATATGAATCAATGGGAACCAACGGTCTACAAGACCATTTGTCAACCCACTCTTGTGATTCACATTCTTCCCACAAACAATACATGCATGAAGAGAAAAAGCATACCATCTGTCTCGTATAAATTACCAGTGAAATTGAATTTGAACTCATAAATGAGTGCATGTCGCTTGATCCTGCAACTGTACAACAATCTAGATAGTTTTCAATGTTAGATTCAGTGATCAACCAAAAATTTCTATGAGTCATTCACGTACGTGGATTACTTGGACCCATCATAGACTTACACCATCGCATAATTGTTTCTACATCTATCAACTTAGCACCACCTTTGTACTTCAATTCTTCTCTAGCTAGGACTCTTTTCACACATGCTCCCGCACCATCGTGCTCTCCCTTACCATGTCTAGCCTCAGTGAAATTACAAAAATGTTGTACACCGCTTGTCATATGCATCCTTGTCAACCAATAAAACATCCTTGCATTCTTGAATTGTGCGATGCAATTATCTGACCATATTAAGTGTCGGTTGTATCATATGTTCCTTTCCCTTAAACTATCATAGAAAACTTTAAATCATCCTTGTACAAACTTCGATGAATGAGTACGATCATCACTTATGTAGAAGTGATACTCTCTTACAACGTTTCACTCCTCCTTTGTGCTATCATCTGCATGCATGAATGCTATGTGTGCAAAAATAGAAACTTGTATAGAGTGATAATACATAGATTGCACTTCATTTTGAGGTTGTAGTGAATAATTTTCAGCGAAAACAACGATAGAGACAATGGTGCCAAGAGGAAATGTGTCCTTACATAACTTGAATTGCTCATCTAATCGCCGAGCTCTATGTGTATGCATTATGTACTCATAAACTAGTTTCTCTTGAAACATTTTCATAAATTCAACTACACATATATCATTTTTCACTAGCTCACATCTCTTCAAATCTTTTCCATCTTTAACTCCATATGTGACTGTCTTGTATTTTCTAAAAGAAACTAGTTTCGTACCAATTTCATGTGTGCTCTCCAAATGTACTCATCTTGGTAAACATTACAAACCACCACATATAGCACAAGAACCTTCCAAACAAGGCATCTTATAATAAATGCAACCATCATGTCTATTACATAGCACACTTGAAATAAATTATCTTACTGACTTAGGAGGTGCTTGTATATTGCATTCCTGCAAAACATCGTTAGTGTGCAAAGTAGAACAAATATGACGAAAAATATCATAGTGCATGGAAAATTCAATATGCATCCTACAACAACACATAGTGCATACATGATTAATCTTAATATAAAAAGGTTTTGTCATTTCAAAAAATCTTTGATAAATTCTTATTTGAGGAAACTTTTGAAGGAATCTTTCATAAAATTTAGTTTGAGTCATATCCAAATAGTGTTTGGCATGTGGCTCATGATTTGTAGACCCGATTCGCCTTCTAACAACATCTCTTTGGTTGGGCGAAACTCTTGTGTTGTCATGCCAAAAATTTTCTATTAATGTTCTTAGTGCATCAACAACAACCTTGTCTTTGTGTGGTAGTCTACCCGAGAATGCCCGAAGATAATTATTGTTAGGTTCCTCTATTTGTTCCCGCCTCTTTAATGTTTTACTTAATGTTGTTCTACTAACGTTTAATGAAACTTGTTTTTCTTATCGAACGATTTTTTATTTATTTTCTTTCTCATTATGGTTGATGTAATGACATGTCTAGTAGCATTAGAATCTTTAGTACGTGATTTTGAACCAACAGCTTGATATGCATCAAATAGATTTCTCACAAATAGTTCTTTCACTGTTACTTTCAGATGATCTTAGGCCTAGAATTTTCATTGTCTCTCTAAAACTCAAATTTTTAATCATTTGAACAATTAATTGACATCTTGTGGTTTGATTTAAGTTTTCAAAATAGTTTTTCCATATTCTTTTAACCATTCTCCTACAAGTTCATTCATTCATTTTATTGGGCATTGGCTTCAATATATTCTCATCAATGTCAATTAGATACTTTGGTTTCCTACGAATGATTCTAGGAGGTATTAACATTGGTGCATTATGTACATTCAATTCATCAAATAGAGAAGGTGTATGTTCATCATTTAATTGATTATTCAATGCGGTATCTTCTTCAATTGCATTAGGTTCATACGGTAAATCAAATGTCTCTTCTTCAATTGCATTAGGTGCATTATGTTTGTTTGGTCAATCGAATTGAGATGTTGAGGATGACATACCTTCTTCTCCCATTGTTCTTATGTCACGTAATTTCTTCATACGTTGCCTTTGTCTTTCCTTTTCAACCTCTCGTTGTTCCATCGTTCCTCGCTTGTTCTTTCCCATGGTTGATATCGGTTGTCCTAAATAGAATCATATTATATATATATATATAAACAAAAGTTCATAAACAAACAAATAACCATAAATATGCATCTTATCACTGTTTTTGGAATCAAACTATTAAACAATCACAATACTATTGACAAAACTAATAAGAACAACAATTCAATTATTTGAAATCATGCAAAAACAAAAAATTCACTTACTTCTATGTATAAAATAGTGATAGAAGTGCAGACACAGTTCCAATGGGGCCTTCAACACCTCAAAAACTTCTTTTGAGGCCGTTGAGGCTCTCGGGAAACTAAAACTATGTCTATGTACCGCGTACGCGCTGTTAGTCCATAAAATGTTGGCAAGCCCAACAATTTTTTTTTTCTCATTTTGTACTAATAAGTAGTGCGTACGCATTCCTAAGCCTAAAAAATGTTATTGCAGAGTAGTGAATAATGGGCTCAGTACCTTGTATGCATTTACAAGTAATAAGTACCACGTACGCACCCCTACACCTTAAAAAAGTTATGGCATGGCAGTGAACTAATAGGTTCAGTACCCCGTACATGCTATTGGTAGTAGAAAAAATGTGAATGAAGAGGGAGGGAGGGAGAGAGAGAGAGAGAGAGAGAGAGGGGGGGGGGGAGAGTAGGGGGGAGGGAGAGAGGAGGGGGGGCGGAAGGGAAGGAGGGAGAGAGGGAGAGGAGAGGGAGGGGGAGGGAGGGAGAGGAGAGAGAGAGAGAGAGAGAGAGAGAGAGAGAGAGAGAGAGAGAGAGAGGAGGGAAGGTAGAGAGGGAGAGAGGTAGAGGGAGGGAGAGGGAGAGAAGAGAGGGGAGGGTGGGAGAGAAGAAGGGGTATGGAGGAAGGGAGAGGGAGAGTAGGGGGAGGGAGAGAGAAGGAGGGAAGGAGGGAGAGAGAGGGGGGAGGGAGGGAGAGGTAGAGAGAGAGAGAGAGAGAGGGAGAGAGGGAGAGGGAGAGAGAGAGAGGGGGGAGGGAGGGAGGGAGAGGGAGGGAGGGAGGGAGAGAGAGAGAGAGAGAGAGAGAGAGAGAGAGAGAGAGAGAGAAGGAGGGAGAGGGAAGGAGGGAGAGGGAGAGAGAGGGAGAGAGAGAGGGGGAGGGAAGGTAGAGAGAGGGAGAGAGGTAGAGGGAGAGAGAGGGAGAGAGAGAGAGAGAGGGGGGGAAGGTAGAGAGAGGGAGAGAGGTAGAGGGAGGGAGAGAGGGAGAGAAGAGGGGGGAGGGAGGGAGAGAAGAAGGGAGGGACCTATAACGACACCAAATAGCACACCATAGGACCTATAACGACACCAAATAGTGTCCTAAGGGGTCATAGAACACCATATGACCCCTTAGGACACCATATGGTGTTATGTGTTGTATGTTGTCTTAAGGGGTCATATGGTGTCCTAAGGGGTCACAAGACACCATATGACCTCTTAGGAAACAATACAACCTCTAATGACACCTAAGGGGTCATATGGTGGGCTAATAAAATGATATATTAAATTTAAAGTTATGAATAGAACATCATACAATAAAAAATTAGTAGTTTAGTTTTGATATACCTAAGTTAGACCATTGTCAGCATAAGAGAGACTCCAAGCAAACAAACAATGAGGCTTCACTAAAAAGCAAGTGTAAGAGCTTGACCTAACCCTAAGAGTACTGCCTAAGTTCTAAAACATATGATTCTATTAAATTTGCAAGGTTATAGGACTGGTCTCGATTGTGACTATAGGAATTACAGAAGAAGAGAAAGACAGAGGGAGAGAAGAAGAGAAAGAGGGATGGGGTATGGAGGAAGGGAGAAGGGGAGAGAGCGAGAGAGAGAGGGATGGGGTATGGAGGAAGGGAGAAGGGGAGAGAGAGAGAGAGAGAGAGAGAGAGAGAGGGGGGGGGAGGGAGAGGGAGAGAGGGAGAGAAGGAGGGGGGAGGGAGGGAGAGGAAGAGAGATCGAATCCATGACACAATATGACCCTTAGAATACAATATGACCCCTAACAACATCTAAGGGGTCATAGGGTGTCCTAAGGGGTCATATGACACTATATTATCCCTTAGCACACCATAGGACCTATAACGACACCAAATAGTGTCCCAAGGGGTCACAGAACACCATATGACCCTTTAGAACACCATATGGTGTTGTTATGGGTCATTGGTGTCCCGAGGGGTCATATGGCATCCTATAACCCCTTAGGACACCATATGGTGTTGTTATGGGTCGTATGGTGTCTTAAGGGGTCATATGGTGTCCTGAGGGGTCACATGACACCATATGACCTCTTAGGAAACAATACAACCTATAATGACACCTAAGGTGTCATATGGTGGGCTAATAAAATGATATATTAAATTTAAATTTATGAATAGAACATCATACAATAGAACATCAGTAGTTTAGTTTTGATATAGCTAAGTTAGACCATTGTCAGCATAAGAGAGACTCCAAGCGAACAAACAATGACGCTTCTCTAAAAAGCAAGTGTAAGAACTTGACCTAACCCTAAGAGTACTGCCTAAGTTATAAAACATATGATGCTATTAAATTTGCAAGGTTATAGGACTGATCTCGATTGTGACTATAGGAATTACACACTTGATTTCATTCATGGGTATGTACCGTTCCAAGCCGTTTGACAAGTGATGATCATCATATACTACCACTGCCATGCATACAACAAACGATAATTTCTTTAGGTGGCAGGCGTTGTGTAACAACATGGGAACTCTCGCATACCCACCACTATCATTCTCCAGGACATCATCTATGTTACTCTCCCTCTTTCTCTTCCTATCGGTTGTTTCCTTCTGAAAAACATATTGCAGGTACTCTGACTCATCATGTTGCTTTGTTGACACTATTTTCCACATCTACTTTTCTCATTTAAAACACATTTGAGAAGAATAATGTTGCATGTTTTCTTGTTTGTCACAGTAATGCACCTGTGGTTCAATTTCAAACCCTATTCCTCCTATTCAATATACACACACAAATCCATTAGTCAATTTTCTTAGGAGAGCATACATGATAAAAATCAAAGAGGAAGTTGCAGACAAGAAATAAATTCACTTACTTCTTTAGAAGTGCAGACACAGTTGCAGTGGGGTATGGAGGGAGGGAGGGAGAGAAGAAGAGAAAGAGGGATGGGGTATGGAGGAAGGGAGAAGGGGAGAGAGCGAGAGAGAGAGAGAGGGATGGGGTATGGAGGAAGGGATAATGGGAGAGAGGGAGGGATGGGGTATGGAGGAAGGGAGGAGGAGGGAGAGAGAGAGAGAGAGAGAGAGAGAGAGAGAGAGAGAGAGAGAGACCTTGTATGCGCTTATATATATAACTTAATATATTATATATTATTATATACATATATATTATGTATTTTATGTATATACACATATTATATATACAATATCATATTATACAATCGCGTGTATGCGCTGTTTATAGTAAAAAGAGCGCATACGCGCTTCTTACACCATAAGTACCTCGTACACATTTTTTAAACCATAAGTACCCCATACGCGCTTTTGACTGTTTAGGCTTGGAAATAGGCCTGGATGACAAAGCTATGGTTTGGAAGTTTGATTTCCTTCCATTTCTCATTTTTGACATGTTTTATTTTATCAACTTGGTTTATCGACTTTGTCATCATCATGTTTACACTTGATCAAGTGGGTATTTCTAAAATTGCCACCATATTTTCACCCATCTTCTGAGCTTTCTAACCATATATTATTTTTTCAATTTGAACAACAATAACATATTACTATTGAATTTCTTTTACCAGTGTCTCCATAGTTCTCACAAACATAGGTGCACCATTTTTTTAATAACTCTTGATATACTTATCCAAATTTAAAAAACTTTATATATTATTGTAGTTCACTTGATTCTTTACAAAAAAAAAAAATTATATTTTTGATTTGTTTAGTGCAACTTATGCTTCGCACACGAACAGGTACCTAATTTTCAGAATGTGCTCGATTGGAAAAATCATACAAAAAAATACTCAACAAAAAATTACAAAAAAATACACATCTTCTAGTGCTCACTCTTAACTATCTTTTTGCCAAAGCATTTGTCAAAATACTAAATCTAACTATGACTTTTTTGATGCGCACGTCAGACACTATGTTATGTTTTTTCAAAAAAAATCAAGGTCTGTTTTTCGTGCGCAAAGGATTTGACCCCCTTAATATTATCCAATTTTGAAAAATTTTAGTATTTTGGAAACTAGATTCAGAGTACTACAATATTTGTTCTTTGATTATCTTCATATCTTGAGTGTATGACTTTCAAATTTTGCCTCCAAGTTCAGTTTCACCTGATTTATAAAAAAAGTTCCCACTTATACCCCCCTTTTTGACCACCATCTTTGTGCACTTACCCAAGAGTAAACACAACGGAAACACAAAGATATGATGGAGGCAATGCAGAATAGATTGTTTTATTGCATGAAAGTTGATTACAACCAACTTAAAACAACCAGGTTACAGCATACCGGCTCATAGCCTGGTAGAACATACAAAATAGGTCACAACTGGGACCTTGAATCTTGAGATATATCTTCTACGCACAGTCTAGCTACTTGATTCTCTGATTGATTACATTTTAATGCGCAATTACAATTATATATATCAATCCAAAGGATCCAGTCAGCCCAAAAGGATCAAAACCCGAAGAACAAGACCTAACGTGCAAAATAAACAAGGTCGGCCTCCACCAAGAGATTCTTCCAAAAAATCCAAAGGATGAAACGTAGATAGCGGAAAAAGGTCGACCACACACCAAGGAACATTGGAATCAATGCCCAAGGCTCTACAAGCTTCAAAAGGGGTTCTGGTAGATCACCAAAATAATTCCAGGCAATCGGTAACAAAGGACTATCAACCGGTAATAGGGAACTGTCATGGAAACCAGTAGCAATATCTTGTCGGAAAATGATCCAAATGCGATGCGGTCTGGAAGCAAGAAAGATGATAAAGTCTTAAAGTAGAATCTAACTCCACAAGATCCGGTGAGCCAAAACTGGGACACGGAAAGTAAAACTGAAACTGCAAACAAAAAGCAAAACATAAAGGAAAATATTTTTGGTTGATGCAAGATTGCTATAAACCGGGGATGCTCCTGCATCACTACCAATACCAACATTTTTACCATTCAACATAGTATGTCAATTATACCAAATAAAGGGTCAAGAATTTAAGGATTATGTATAGTAATGAGTTGACAAATTTTCTTTGTAGACTTACTTTATAATTTTTAAAATAAAATTGAAGGACTACTTCTATCATTTTTATTTTTCGTTATTTTTTTATTTTTTTTTATTTTTCATTAATTGTCATTTTATCATTATGTGTAACTTTCATTTAGGGGTTCTTCTCATAGTATATTGGTTAAGTGGTGGTATTGTTGTTGTGACTACTAAGGTTCAAACCTCTGTTGGGCCATTGTAATCATAGGCTTGTGCCTTTGTTGATCCAATGTGTTTGAAGGTTTGAGACTCGACATTGTTAAATAAGGATGACTTCCCTCATTTGTAACCTCATTGATTCATAGCTCTAGGTCAAAAGTGGGATGACATCCCTCATTTTGTGACCTCGCCAATTCATAGCTCCAAGTCAAAAGTGTTTCACATTGTATCGATGGGCATGTCATGCCAACATCACCAATCACGTTAAATTTTTTACCTAACACTTTTCAAAAAAACTTTCATTATAAAGAAAATATTTTCATGATTCCTTGGAATTAAATTGTTAATGTCAATATCGAATGTGAGGACAATTTGGTACTTTTGAAATTATAAATTTTAAATTTTAAGACATGTACATTTTATTGTAACCTATTTCTATCAGTGTATATATAAAAAAAAGGAATATTTTTTCAATTAAAATGTGAAAATCCATGAAGTGTAATTTTTTTTTATTTTTCTCACACAATTTATTATTTTTCCTACTATATTGAATAGATGTTAATATTTTTTTGTAATGTACCAACATTGATTAAATAAAATAAAAATGATAATGTTAAAAGCTATAAAACATATTATATCCTTTTTGAAAAGCTAACATTGATGGATATATATCGAAAATTGATGCCTCTAAATGACTTTGTTTGACCCCCCAAAAAGTAAGGCAAATTATTTTTTTGTCATTTTAATAGAAATGGAGAAGAATCCTTCAAAGGTTCAATCTAGCCCCCTCAGCTAGGGTTTGATCAAACCCCATTACAATTTGCAATAGTGTTTTTAAGGAAAATATAAGGTTGTACTATTGAAGTGAAAGATGTCATGTTATGCTTTGAGACTTAGTCTAACAAAAACCTATAGGATTATTTATTTTATAGTACACCAACTCTATCTTGTTACCTTGTGAAGATAATCTTGTGAATTTTTTAGAAGAGATTTTCTTAAAGAATCTAGGAAGAAATTGTAATGTTTTATCCAATGTAAGAGAATTTCCTTTCATATAATCAAACAAACTTAAGGATTATAGAGGTCTTAACAAACTAGAAAATAGGTTTCTATTGATGGCTAGCTGAATAGTGCCATGACTTGAGAGATTGGTGTTAGATTGTTATATGATTCCAATATAGATGAAATTTAGAATAAGTCATAAATAAAAACCTTAACTTATCTAATAGAATCATGCATAAAATCGAAAATGAGAATTTTAGAGAATATTTAACAACATAACATCAACAACTTTTTTATGTATCTTCAATCCTAGAGTTAAATAGTCTTACCCTTCACATTTAATTTTCATAATCTATCACATTTATCTATCCCGTCTCTATAATCTAAATAAATTATGCATAATTAATTAATTTGAATTTTTATTTTATTTCTAATTATGTAATCTCCTTCCTTCAATGTTATTCTATGTTACTATTTTTGTTATGTAAGTGATGTGATTGTATCTACTAAGGCTAGCTTAATAAAAGAATTTCTTAAAATTGTACATTTTTTTTTCTAGAAATATCGTATAGAATGGTGTGGATATAGTCAAGCTCCTTGGAATGCACTCCAAACTATGTGGATTGGCCATAACCTTTTATATATGAAAACTTTTGCAACTTTTTATATTAGACCTTTTTTAACAGATTGTTTGACCAACACTTTAGATACACACTTAGCCAAATTTGCAATGTTATTATATTTTGAATCCAATTAATTAACAAATATCATCAAATATACATCCATAGTGTCGAATAGATGTTCCCTCCTTCTAGGTTGAAATTGTTAACATATTTTTAACATTTCATCTAATCAGCACTCTTAATACACACTTGACCATATCGAAATATTATATTTTGAATTTCAATTAATTAATACCATTTTAAATTGATGTTGTTGTGAATCAACTTTGTGAATAAATAGTGAAAGTTTCATACATACAAATCAAAGTAACATTTCCATTATATCAAGGAACCACAATGAAGGAAACAAAGGAGAACATATAATCTTCTATAGGAGGATATATTATAATCTTTCTATAGGAGAGATGATTCATATTACTTAGAACACTGAGATGAAGGATAGAAAGAAAGGAAGTGATGCCATTGTATGAAGGAATATGGTGATGTCTAGTGAGATGGGAGGGGAATGGATGAGGGATCTTGGGTGGGAGGTGGGTTAAGCTTGGCGAGCTTCTTCTGGCGAGCGAGCTCGATATCACGGCTCATCTTACGAGAGTACATCTGAGCAAAAGTAATGGGCTCTTCCATAAAGCTCTCCTCTCCCTCCTCCAACTTCAATGGGTACACCACTCCCTCCTGTGCCGGATTCTGAAACGTCGCTATCGACAGCCTGCTGCTGTTCGAGTTCACCACTGCCTGATGATCTGCGCTCTTGAACTTGCCATTGCTCAAATACTGTTATAATAAGGTACCACAAGCACAATCAGAAATATGATTAATTATAGTCACGATGAAAAGAAAAAAGCTGGATCTAATGAATGAATGAGCTGAATGAGTTGATATGACATCAAGTAGGGGTCTAGTGAATGAATGAGTTGATCTGACATCAAGTAGTCTAAGGGATCGAGGCTCATAGTTTTAAGTTATATTCAAATTGATTTCGATGTTAGAATCTACTATAAAATGTTACTCACATGCATGTGGTCTCCGAGATTGACGACGAAGGCACCCTCGATGGGCTCGACGGTGATCCAGGTGAGACCGTCGTCTTTGGTGGCTTGGAGACCTCCCACGTTGTCTTGGAGGAGAAGAGTTATGGTGCCCGGATCGGTGTGCCTCTTCAACCCTAGTGTCATGTCTGGTTGTGGGCATTTTGGGTAGCTATTGATCACCACCTTCTGGTCCATCTCCACACAAGCCTTCGTTACTGCATCCACCTCTAGTCCCAGTGACTCTGACAGTATCTCCAATAGCTTGCTCGCCAGACTCATCAGGGCCTCACTGTACTTGTCCACAATCTCTCTACACACAGAATGGCCCGAGTAAGAGTAATTAGTGTAACCTGATTAAGAATTACATACAGGCGGATAGAGGGTGGGGTAGGTTGGTTGGTTGGGCCTCTTGAAAGTTATTGAGTTGTTTTCATTTTTGAATCTAGTTGATCTCAATAAAAAAAACTTCATTCATTATCTAATATATATAATCAGGGTGGTAGAAATGATCTAAAGAAGCATGGAAAAAAAGGGTTCAAGTATATTTTGCACTTTCGGGATAGTGGATTCAAAAAGCACTTTATAATAGTGTGATGCATTCAAGGACATCAGAAATAAGCATGTCAATATAGGTAGATGGATGGTTCACAAGGAAAATTGGAAATAAAGAGTTCTTATTTTCTACAGCAAAAGGCTAGTTTAAACTGAATAACACTTTATCATTGAGCATGCAATATATGAAGATATTCATATAAAATAACTTGAAGGTGGACAGCCTAAACGAGCTTTGTGAGGAGGCTAGACTTCACAACATGGCTGGTGTCATGATCAGGATTTCATAATAGCAGAGCTGACATCAAAAAGAACTTGAAGACTGTTAAGGATGGGTCTCTTTTTCCCTTAGACTGTTGGTCTCGTGGACATCATTAAAATTCCTTCATTCATTCAATATAATGACAATTGTTTCTTGATGCGCAGTTTATTCAACAACGAGATTATGAAGATGATGTAGATGCTCATCATCTTCTTGCAAAGGAAACGATTGAAATGAAAAGGAAAGAAAAGAATTTACTGATGTCCACCAGACTAGGCACTCTATGGGACCAGGATTGAAATCAGAAAAACACTTTAAACTGAATGACATTTTATCAAATTGAATATGCAATATATGAAGATATCTATACAAAATAACTTGAAGGTAGACAGTCTAAACGAGCTTTTTGAAGAGACGAAACTTCACAACATGGCTGGTGCCATGATCAAGATTCATAATAGTAGAGCCGATATCGAAAAGAATTTGAAGACTATTGAGGATGGGTCTCTTTTTCCCTTAGACTGTTGGTTTCGTGGACATTATTAAAATTCCTTTATTCATTCATTCAAAATAATGACAATTGTTTCTTGATGTGCAGTTTATTCAACAAAGAGATTATGAAGATGATGTGGATGCTCATCATCTTCTTGAAAAAGGAAATGATTGAAATGAAAAAAAAAGAAAAGAAAAGAATTTTGAAAAGAAAAAAAAAAGAAATGAATGATGTCCACCAGACAAGGCAGTCTATGAGACTAGGATTGAAATGAGAAAAAACACTTTATCATGAAGTGTGATGTCTTCGACAAACATTCCAAAACAATGACTGTTTATTCAATAAAAATTTCAGCAGATGGCTATGCTCATCATCTCTTCAAACAAGCAAAAGACCGAAAGAAGAAAATTTAATGACATCCACCAAACCTGATAGGATGGAGAAGCTCTATCATCTCCTTAAGCAGAAAAAAAAATGAAATAAAAGGGAAAAAAAACTTAATGACATCCATTGAGAGCAAATAGTCTATTCATTCATACACCAATCAGATAGTCCATTCATTAATACACCGATCAAGAGTAAGTATTCCTATAATTTATTCATACCTCCAGCCATGGGGCTTCTCAGGCCAGCGAGTGTAGTCGCGCTGGCGCAGGGGATGCGAGAAGTAAGTAAAGATTTCTCTCCAGTCAAGAACAGCCTCCCCCTGAAGATGGCTGCTTACCACAAATCCTCCACGCTTTCCCCCCCTCATGTCAAATTTGAGCTTCTCCTCTGCAGGAAGAGCGAAAAACTCTTTAGAAAGCTGAGCCATGGAGCTCACAAGTTCCAATGGCACCCCATGATTGAGCACCTGGAATATCCCCCACTCCTGGCACGCCCTGCTCACCTCCTCCCTCACACGGTCCCTCTGTGCCCCCTCAATTCCCTCCAAGGAGATGATGGGAATGTCCTTGCTAAATTCATTATATGCCACTTTGGGCCGCTCATCTTCATCCCTAACGAAGATCTCCTGCAGCTCCTTGGCCCCCTCTGCCTCCCCCACAGGTAATGTGTCTGGTCTCCCCTGTGCCGCCATTGCTACTGCTGCTGGTGCCATTTTTGTCGCTAAACGAGAAGCTAAAATAGATAATGTGGGGCGACTTAGAAAGAGGGGATGGAGTAATGTGTATTTAAAGTAGAGCTGAGGAATGAAAATGGAGGAAGAGGTTAGGTGGAGGGAATTGATCACTGTGATCTACCCACTTTAGGGTCTAAGTGGGCATGTGCATCCACTCTGTGAATGTTAGGTGCCCAGAAGGATTTGGAAAGCTGGACTGGATGTTAGTGAAGTTTAAGAAGCATCCTGGTGCGCTGGCGTGTTTCTAAGCGTCAAGGGTAGATTGCCTGAAGTAGTTGAGGCCCTAAAATTCTTGGTTTTGGAACTACTGTGATTGATCAAGTCATTCTAGAAACTTGAATTTGTGATATGACCGGGCATTACAATGGCAATGTAAGGTGTCGATTCATTCCACTAGACTTGGAGTGGTGTCGATTCATTCCACTAGATTTGGAGTGCATGTACACCGCCCGTTATACCAGTTTTTTTTTTTATTTTTTTTTTTATTTTTTTTTAAGTTTGGCACTTTTACATGGGCCATATGTAGAGTGCAATTCGTTAACGTAGAGAGACAAAGTATGAGTAGGCCATGGGGTATTGCATCAATTATATTTGAAGGGTTTAATTGATGGCTATTCATATTTATTTAATATGGTTATAAGATAAAGTGTATTCTCATATCTTAATTGGTTATTATTTTTGATAGTTCAATTAATTAATTGTTAACGAAACATTTATATTTATTATTATGGAATGTGCAATTGTCACGATTCTTAATCTTGTAATGAATTAAATGTGATGAATTGTTTATATTGGAACTGATGCTTTGCAAAAAGGATTGTTAGGAAACACAAACACACATAAGACTTCAAGAATCAATATGTGACTACAAGAACATTTATATATTGTAAGGGCAACCTCTCTATCAATTTATTCCCTTTTCTTAATCTTGTAATGAATTAAATCTAATGATTTGTCTATATTGGAACATTTTTATATTGCAAGGGCAACCTCTTTATCAATTTATTCCCTTCCTTTCTAAAATTTAAAATCAACTTTTGGTCTAGTGGCTCCATTCACTTTCTCACCTTGAGCCAACTAAACATAAACTTATTGCAATTTGATGACATGTGTTGGTATTTGAAGGTATTGAAAAGCCCATTAATTTGATGCATCAAACATAGTTCTAGAGAACACACATGGTCTCTCATCCTCGACTACTGGAAACATTTAATAGCAACATATTTCAAAATGATTGACTAGAGTAGTTGTTGGGATTAAGGTTTATCAACTTTTGCAAGTCCTAGCATTGACTATTGATTTAAATGTTTAATTATTTAATTGGCATATATTTTATGTTCATCTAATGATGTCATTTCGTGAGACCTTTGATGAAATGGCAACCTACATGGCAAGTGACTAGGATGACATATATCCTAAAATGGTGAGACAGATATCTCACTTAGTGGACCCTAGTATGAAGCTATATTGGTAGCTTTTGTCATAAGTTGTAAGATAATTATTACTGATTACAACAAGTTTGTCAAATGATTGGTTATGATGGTATAAGAGTTCAAAATGGAAAAAGAAAATGACATGTGGATTTCGTTAGGTGTATGCAACTATGCATGCAAGGTGTTCAGGAGGTGATTGACATGCATTAACATGTAGGGCTCGGGCATTAGGCATTGAGATTTGTAGTTTTGTCTTCATACTGGAAGTAAAAAATTCTCATGTGTCCTCTTACGACATCCACTTCATGGAGTTGATTGCAAAATTTTAAAAATGTGTGTTGCGATGGAGTTGTAGAGATTATTTTCGTTGTAACTATTCCTATCCTATCACTATTAGTCCAATACTTCAGTATTATGATCACTCTTGAAAAAAATTGTGTTGCGAGTGCTTGTAATCAGCTTTGTTTACTAAAATACATTGAGCAAGCTTTTGGAGTGTGGGTTCTCTCTCTCAAAAGCATTTTCTCCACATATATCTTGTGTTGTGAGACTTTACCTTTGGTGGTGTTTATGTTTTCTTTTGTGTAATGTGCATCTCAAACTATAACTATTAAGAATATGAAATTGAGAAATTTGCACAATGTTTCCCCATAGATTGGTTTAGCAAGTTGTTATGTATACAATTATTCCTTTAAGTAGTAAAAAATCTACATCCTAGAACCCTCACGTATTATTTTTTAAATAAATATTTTATACACATTTATAAATGTTTCAACTTGGAGAACATGTCTCCTCCTAACGTGTTAGAATCTATAAAACAGAGTTCAACCCAAAATTTAGTGCAAGGAATATATACAATAATGAAAACATGTAAGAATGCATGAATGGATTCCAAATATAAGGCCATGTTAGGTACCCATGTATAAATAAATAAATTCCGAACAAATAGAATAATAGAAAAAATATGTATAAAAATAATTTTAAAACAAAAAACTCTAAAGAGAGAAAAATATACAAACAAACATATATAAGAACATATTTACAATATTCTAAGCGATAAATGAAATAAAAATAATAAGATTCAACAAATCCATTCAGATGATAATAATTAATTAAAGAGAAGATGAAGATATCAACAAACTCTTATGCAATTAGATATCTTCTCCATAAAGAACATGTAGCTATTAGAAATATAAAAAATGTTTGGGGGTTATTTGGGATCTTGATGATAATGGTCAAGCCCCTAGTTCAAATTGGTAACCTCAACAACAACCAAGATATTGAAAATGAGCAAATGGAGTGTGTTCCTATCTTAACTATGCTTGGGATTGAAAGAGTGGTGATAATTAAAACAATATAAATTGAATGAAAGAGATTATAAGGTTGTAAAACTATTGAGGTGTTAAAGGCACTAGAAAAAATT
This sequence comes from Cryptomeria japonica, assembly GCF_030272615.1. Classification (NCBI taxonomy): domain Eukaryota; kingdom Viridiplantae; phylum Streptophyta; class Pinopsida; order Cupressales; family Cupressaceae; genus Cryptomeria; species Cryptomeria japonica. Next base: position 410,374,277 of record NC_081414.1, on the reverse strand, counting down.
TTAATAATGAAAGAGAGAGAGGGAGAGAGAGGGGAGTAAATAAAACAAGATTAATATCACCTCTCGAAGCTTGATTAAGCTAAAGAGGACAAGAGTTTTATCAATGCTACAATACCTTTAATAAGATTGTTGTAGAAGTGCTATTGTGTTCACATGGAGGAACCAATTCTAAGAAAGATATAGGAAGTTGTAGAGAGAAAGAGTTATGGATATCTTGTGAGTGCAAGACAAATTAGATTTGAGAGAGAGACCGTGTGTCCAAATGAAAGATAGATTCAAAATTGACAAGTTGGAGAAAAGAGGAAGGAGTTAGTGAGCCATTTAGATTCATCGTGAGTGGTTACCAATGACTTGGAAAAGTGGCAAGTGGAAAAGATTCTTAAAAACAATCATCAAATGCAAAACTCATTAAATGCTAGCATAAACATGAATGTCTATGCATTGTGTTGGAGCTCAAAATTGTAGGTTGTCAAACCTTAAAGGTATGCCAAACCTTATGCTCAGGTTCAACAGTCAATTTTGACCAACTGATAGAATGAACCAATATGGTTACTATTCCCTGCACTTCAGGCTCTGCCGAACGTAGGCGGTGTACCTTGTTGATTAAGCATATTATAACTAAATTCTTTTAACTAAACTTTTCTCTATTCCAGATTGGCATGAATATCTGAAACAGAGGAATCTAACTTCCAATCCTACTTCTATCTCCTACTTGCAAAAAACTGAAATCAAAATTGTGAATGAATGCAATGTTTTAAGTGATCAGTGCCTTCTATCCATTGGGCAACAGAGTCAATATTTTATTCCTTGACTGGTTTTATACCACTCCGTTAGACAATTTTTACATCCATGTCTTGCATGAATCTGTCAATTGTTTGAATCCTTATACATCCAATGACTTTATCCTTATTACTATGATTTGTTAGCATGAATTTAATCTCTCCTTGAGAAAACCAAACCAACCAATCATACAGAGATCAACTTGAAATACCCTTGATACCCAATTAATATAACAAGAAAAGAAAGACATATTGGAGTTCTTCAAACAATCTTGACTACTTTAACCAATATAACAGATGAAACCAAATTTGGAAAACATTATATTATATTCTGTGCAAAGTATCAAGATGAACACAAATATTTTATAGAAGTTTTTTATATGATATTTTGTTACAATTGATTTTTTCTTCACCCCCTCTATCCAATCTTCATTCCCCTTTTGTAAACACCAGGGGGCGGGGGTTTCAGATTGGTTACAGCTCTACGAAACAGTACGACTGTCCACTTAGAAACTAATTAGTTATCCCTAATTAACCATCCCCAAAGGACAATTACAATTATAATTGATTTATAATAGAAATCTTGCATATTTGGCTGTGTGAAGATATTCATCATTATGGTCCTTGGTCGAATACTTCAATGGGTGTGTCCCTGCTTCTTATAAGTTTCAAAATTCCTCCTGATGTCTCATCGTTCATAACGATCTTTGTATCGTTCAGCATATGTTCTCTATCACTGATGTTTTCGAATGCTTTAGGAAACTCCTCTGCTAATATCTCCTTCCGAAGAATGCATGAACTCTCATCGCTATGGGAGACTTCCTGTACCCACGAGTTCCTCCTATCAATGTCTGCATTTTCGGCATGAGATGCTATTTCGGCGAGACATGTTTAGATTTTTCATATCACACCGAAATTCATATTTCGGTGAGACTGAAAAATGTTTTATCGACATGTACTTTTCGGCAGGACATATTACTTCGATAAGACATGTTTTCCCTTTGGCCGGCCTTCATTGTCATATTGACATCCAAGTATCGCTAAGCTATGAAGCATTTCTTGTTAGAATTGTGTATCTTGCAGTTGTTAGCGGTAGCATCCAGTTACTTCTGCAGTCTTCTCTGTGATTTGGAGGAATAACTCATGATTGCATGACTTTACGTAAGTCTAATTAAGCAACAATTGTTTACACTGTTTCTTTCACCGCTAGCTTAGATCAATGCGGTTGTTATGCCTTTCTTCCATCGTAAATTCTCCAATCATATGGTGGATATTATTTTTATAAATATGCATTTGCATAATGTAATAGACAATGAACTAATATAATTTCATTCTTGCAGCTTTGTTTTTCTTCTCTATTTTCTCTGCAAGTTTGTCTTCTTTTCTTTTTCCAGCTAGATTTGTATTCTGCTATGCAGAAAATTTAACATGGTATCAGAGCCTGAGAGCTAGGAGGAAAGACAAATTATTTGCATACAGATTTCTAAGAATGGAAGCTGACATAAACCTTTGTTCCTAGAGCATGCTCCTTGCTTCCTTTGTTCATGCTCTCGTTTGCATGGGCCTTGCCTTCATCTTCTCCTTTGTGACACATTCCAGTGGACCTGTTATGCCTCTCCTTTGTGATATTATGAGGGACATTTTCTACTATTAGTGCTAATGCTTCTTGGTTTTGTTTCAAGTTTGATCAATTCACAATTGGCACTTGTATTTTCGAATAGCAACTTCTTCTTGCATGGTTGAGTAGTGTTGTTGGGGTCACTCGTGCAGATTCATGTACCACCTGTATCTTCGAATGTTTGATGTTTTCCTTTGTTTGCCATCTGATTATTGTTCGAGTAGTGTCGTTGGGGTCACTCATGCAGATTCTTGATCCTGATCATCATCTTGGCTTTTGAGGAGGTTCTTCATTCAGCACTATGGCAGTCATCATTCGACAGTTGTCCACACCTTTCTTGTATCTCAAAGGATGTTCTTTTGCACTTCATATAGTTGCATCTCTGTAATTTTGAGGGAGGGTTTTGTTCCCAATAGTTTTTCCCTCTTTCCTCTCGTCTTTCCTCTTTTCTACCTCCTTAGTTAGACTTAAGGGGGGGTGTTAGAATTTTGTATCATGCAGTTGTTAGCGGTAGCATGAGTCATTAGCAGTAGCATCCAGTTACTTTTGCAGTCTTCTCCATGATTTGGGGGAATAACTCATGATTGCATGACTTTATGTAAGTCTAACTAAGAAACAATTGTTTACTCTGCCTCTTTCACCGCTATCTTAGATCAATGAGGTTGTTATGCCTTTCTTCCACTATAAATTTTCCAATCATATGGTAGATATTATTAATGCATTTGCATAATGTAATAGACAATGAATTAATATAATTTCATTCTTGTAGCTTTGTTTTTCTTTTGTGTTTTCTTTGCAAGTTTGTCTTCTTTTCTTTTTCCAGCTAGATATGTATTTTGTTGTGCAGAAAATTTAACATTTATGTCCGATAAGCCCCCTTTTCGATGAGACATATATTATCGTTGAGATGATAAAAGGCTTCTTTGTAACTAATATGTCTCTTTGATATGCCAACATTACAGAGAACTTCCAATAATATTTGGAAGTTTATCAAGCCCCTTCGGCAAACGTATTTTGTCCAAATTTATTTATATGCCTTGTCTATGATCCCAAACATTAAACATTCTATTAGACGTTATGTGTGTATTCATACTTTGAATATGTATCAACTGCAAACACTTATAGGCGGTATCGTCATGTGGCATCTAGTCAAACAAATTATGCATAGTAATGACATTCTGAATAAGAGATTGACAGATAAATAACCAGCATCATATCTTTTGCCTTCTTCGATGATCATGAATCAAGAGCGTTCTTATTATTCATATCTCTCATTAATGAACTTGTAGCGATAATAGCCTCATCAGCAAAAGAGAAAACTCCTTAAAAACCATTATCCTCAAACCATTGTCCATAGACTGGACAAGCTTGGTGACAACAGCGAAACTTCAGTAACTTTAACCTTTGTAAGGCTCTCTCCCTGGTTGATCAAATATAAAAGCTTGGTGATGATTTGTGCACAGTGGTTATTTGTAGGATATTCAATGTTTTTTTCATTCTTAAGAATCATTAAATTTAACAAAATTTAGGGTTCCAACACATTGCACTACTATATGGATACTTTTGGCTCTATCTAAAAGTTGAACCACAAGTTTAAGATAAATGCAACATTAATTTGATAAAAAATTGTACTAAGGGAAGCAAGGCATTAACACCATGGTTTGAAAAAGACTAAGACAAAGCCTAAAGTGAAATTTAAAATATACTTAAGAATACAAACACTAAAGTGAACCTAAAACAAAGTGTGAAATTGTAAGAATAAGAAATTTTCTATATTGCACTTCCTTAAAATGTGGTATGGAAAGTAAATTGGAGGAATTGCTAATGGATATGAGAATTCCAATATCCACTAGATCTCATTACTGAGTCTCTTTGTGATGAATTTAAAGTATAGTTAGTCAGCCTTCCACTTGTGTCGCCATGCATTATGCATTAGTGTGCATAATGTCTTAATACTGCGTACATATAAGAGTGCAATGTAACAAGTTGGTTACAATAGTTATATATCTAGAAAATTATTGATTACTATTTTCAAAAGAGAGCAGCCTTTTCATGCAATTAAAGAGGAGCGAGGTATAGTGGCCACAAAGGTTGAATGATTGAGGGTTGGCCACATAGGATGGGTGTTACTTAACTTTAAGAAGCTTCCAAAGTTGCTGAGATTCTAAATTTATTACGTACGGAAAAAATCTTGGTTTTCAAACCACTCTCATCAAGTCTTCTAAATTCACTTAAGTTTGTGATATGACCGGGCATTGCAAATGGCGATGTAAGGTGTGAATTCATTCCAGTAAATTTGGAGTGCATATACACCGTCCGTATGTATGGTGCAATTCATTTATGTAGCAGAGACCAGAAGTATCAAAATGCTTTTATGCATGGTGGGGTATTCAAGCAATTATATAAAAAGTTTAATTGGTGACCTACCTTATTTATTAAATAATTGAAAATAGAAAATATCTTGTATGTTAATTTTTTATTAATTAATAAATACAGTCAAAAGTGTGTTTTGATGTCTTAATTTATTATTAATTTTGATACTTCAATTAATTAATTATCTAAAAAATATGCATTTTCATTATCATGGAATGTGTAAATGTCACATTTCTTAATTTTATAATAAATTAAATTTGATGATTTATCTATATTGGAATATTTTTATATTGCAAGGACAATCTTTTCTGAAAAGTCATGTTCTTAATCTTGTAATGAATTAAATCTAATAATTTTTGGTCTAGCGATTCCATTCACTTTCTCGCCTTGATCCAACTAAACATATGCTTATTGAAATTTGATGCCATGGGCTGATATTTAAAGGCATTTAGAATTTCATTAATTTCAAACATAAAGCACACATTTATAATACACGGATTCTTTCTCATCCTACAGCATTGGAAACATTGAATAACTTACATATTTCAATTTGATGCACCAAGGGAGTAGCAAATTCTGCATCCTACAACACTTACCTATTACTTTTCATATTTTATACACATTTACAAAGGGTTGGGCTAGGAAAACATGTATCCTCCTAACATGGTAAAATATACAAGAAAGAGATTAACCTAGAATTGAGTGCAAGGAGTAGATACAACAATGCAAAGATGTAAGAGTGCAAATGGACTCCAAATACAAGGACATGTTAGGTACCCATATACAAACAAATAAATGCCTCACAAGCATAACAAAGGAGAAAATATATAATAAAAAAACCTCTCTAAAAGTTAGAAAACTGCAAACAAACATGTGTGGCCCTTCAAGGATCAGTTGTGTCACTAATGTAGATACCCCCCACAAGACAGAAAATAGATAAACTATGTTTGAACGATAGACACCCCCATAAGAGAGAAAAAAAAAAGAGAAAAGAAAGCATGTTTCCGCTAACAAAGAAATAGCTCATGTGCCAATAGTGAATGCTAAAATGTGAATGTTGAAGATGATCCAAAACTGACAAACACTATTTCTCCCCTTAGGAAGAAACAAATTGAATTGCATATATAAAATGAAACTAACATTCCTATAAAAACTACTCAAGTATCCACATATCAAAATCGAAGGATGTCACAATGCAATGAGGTGATTTAATAGTCCACAAAACTATGAAGACTCACAAAGAATGATCTACAAACACAAGCATAATTTGATAACAAGTGTATTGTAACTATCATCAAAAAGGAAAAGGATATCCTCAGTGTGTCTATCAAATCTAAAAGATGGGACTAATAAAAAAAATCTACAATGTACATGTCAAAATATCATCCCAAAAGACTAAATCTAAGAGATTACAAACATTATGTTGACCTCAAGTACTAAAAGTCATAGCAAAAGTAAAGTTTGAAGAATAAAGATGTGGAGGATATGTAAGATCAACAAAAGTATCAAGGACTAAAATGGATGAGAAAATGTAAAGGTTCATGTAGTACCCCTCCTTGATCAGACTCTTTTTGTATCTATGTTTGACTTCAGTTGATTGTTCAGTGGAACATTATTGTTATATATGATTCAGACTTTATACGATGTTATTTAATGTTTTATCTGGATTTGTGGTGTATGCTTGTATGCAGTATCTCAGTGCTTATGATTAATGTTATTGTTTATGGATCATTATCATGGACTGACACTTTTACCTTATATATGTGATGCGTTATTTATATGTTGCGTGTTTGCAAGTGTATGGGATGCAAGGGAATGATTTTCTTTCACTCACTCCAATGAGACAAGGAACAACACGATTCTCCTTCATCGGTGTGTGTGTCGTGTCTGTTTATATATATATTTGTTTGTATGCACATGTGGTTCTTTGGTGCAGGACATTGCAGGTACTAGTACCGAGTAGGTATGGGATATTGACTCCACCTGGTTTCACAGTTCTGAGTGTGACTTATATGTCAGATGGGAGTGGAGGAGATAGTGGTTGGACCCTAGCTTGACCTGCAGTTACACTCATGTGAGTGTTGTCAGTCGGTCATTTTTTCCTAGTTGAACGGTATGCGAGTCAAAGTGCTTTATGATTTCGTCTTGTGAGTCGTCATTTGAGCATTCCTCGTTTTGCGTGTTTCCATTTATTTAAATGGTTATTTAATTAAGTGAATGATGTTATATTTGTGTTGGCGTAATTAGTTAATTATTATGCCCTTGGGATTATTGATTTAATTAAATTAATGATTTGCTAGAATTAAATGGGTAAATTGGCATATTTTATTATATCAAGTTGCATTAATATAGTGTGAAAGAAAATAAGTATTTGCCTTGCCATTTAATTTGGAATGCTTGTGTTGAAAGAAAGTATTTGGGAAATGAAATGAAAATAAAAGCTTTTCCTTTTACCTTTCCATTTTGACTTTTGTATTTTATTTTGTTGGAAAAGAATTATTTATGGAAAAAGGGTAAATCTAATTGCTTTTACCTTTTAAATAATTTAATCTGATTGGTTGAAAAACTTTTAACCTAGAAGTTTAGGTTGAAATTTATTTTTTTCCCATATATTCCTAGGAGTTCACGGGAAGAGGGAGGCAAAATTTTGAAGGAGAAATTTGGAAAACCATTTTGCAAGAGGAGTTGGAGTCGGTAGTGGCTTCTACCGATGGTAGCAGCACTACCAGCGGGTAGTGACTGCTGCTACTGGCAGCAGCACTACCGCGGGTAGGCATTGGCCCCCGCGTGTCGTTTACCCTTCGTGACACAATTAAATATGTCGTTAATTTATTTTATCAAATGTAATGAATTTGTAAAGTTAGTTTTAATGTTAAAAAATTAATGGTAGTTATAAAGTGATTTTTATATTGATTTAATAAATTTATTTATTGAAATCAAGGCTTGAATTATTAATTCAAATTGGTAAATTTGGATGTATTCTGGAAATGGATTAAATGTTTATTATTAATTCATATTTTATTCGGTTGAATATTTAATATGGATTTTATTCTTGTTGGAATATTGAATTGGAAATTATATTGAGATGAATGTCATATCTGAATGATGCTTTAAATAAAGGGTATTTTTATTGAAGTTTCAATCAATGATGTTTGCAAGTATTTATGATGTTGTTTTCTCAAAGATTGTCTGTGTGCGGACTTAGTGAGATTAGCTTTTCTTGCAAAGAGTATTATTTGTGTTTATTTCTCGTTTGTGGTTCAGTCATCCTGTTGTGGCATATTTGGTACCTATTGATCAAGTGATGTATGATGACCTCGTTGCCTTAACCATGTAGTGTATTTTCCTTGTGGTTAACCAAGAGTCAGTATGTCCTTGTTTTGACCACTTGTATTTGGATAGTGGTGTTATGGTTGTCTGTTTCACCATAGGGTCCTCATGGAGTGACCATGTTTGCTTAGTGTCCTTTGAGAGAGTGGCTTTTGAGTGGGGGCTACGCCTGAAGTGGATGGCAGGATAACCCCTTGAAAGTCAGCTAATAAGTGATAACATTATATAAGATATCGTACCCCGTGCATGGTTGAGTTCCCGTATAGGCTCAAGATGTAGTGGGAAGGCATGGAATGGCAAACCGACCACCTTGTCTTCACGAAGGGTTGGTAGGGTCTACATGACACTTAGTTGGAGCCAGAGGTTCGGGAAAGGTTGTCAAGATAACCCAAGATAGGAGTCGGGACCTATGGAGGCCTACCATGGTAACCATCATAAGCTATGCGATGACACTCTATCTTTAGGGTCACTTGTGCATTGTGATGTCGAGTCACTTGTGTATTGGGAAGTCGAGTCACTTGTATATTGTGATGTCGAGTCACTTGAGTATTGTGATATTGAGTCACCTGGAATATTGTGGAGTCTTATTGTACTGTCATGGAGTCATATTATTCTATCGACCATGTCATGCTTTTGCTTGCTTGAGGGTCCTTTTCTATCTCCTAGCACGGTGAGGTGATTCCAGTTTGGGATCACATGGTCGGGTGGTAGTGCCACTTCCCATCAGATGTTCTTGTTCATACCTCCATGCGAGGATTGGCTTCGTAGGTGTTCCCGTGGTTCGTGACTCATGCTCTATCTCATGTTGGAGATTATTATTCCTTGGAGACCTATGTGGTTAGTTGTATCAATGATCTTATGTAACCTTGTATTTGGTTAAGTTGTAAACTTTATATGTATATTGAGAGCCATGTATTGGAAGATCAATGTAATCCTAAGTTTTGGATGTTATTTATCAGCTTTCTATATGATTAGTGTAAATAGTGTAAATGCCTTATTGAAGAGAAATTATATTGTATCCTTTCAAGCTTTCAATGGAATAATATGTTATTGCATATGGCTTATTATGTTCAATGAATAATTGATGGTTAATTGGATTAATCATAATTATGGAATTTCACTTTTGGTTTTATTCTTCGTTGGTAACCCTTAAGGAATTCTGGTGTAAGTCTTCCACTTGTGTTATTATAGTGCAATTGTAGTAATTAATGCACTTAATATGATTTATACTTCTAAAAAAAAAATTATTTCACCCTTAGATGTGGTATTCCTTTGGGGTTCATGGCAGGGCATTACGTTTGGTATCAGAGCCCATGTTTCAACACTGGGTACTCTAGGTTTGTAGTGAGCCCATTCAACTGGACCTTTTGATTAGGTCTTAGTGGTTGTGATTTCCTTGTTTTATCCTTGTCGTTGATCTGAACCTTTTTCTCTTGTGTAGTGTTAGGTCATGGCTAGGATAGCCAAGGGTAGTGGCTATGTTGGTGGCTGCAATAGAGGCAGAAGTGGAGGACGGAGTCGAGGTTCTAACCGCCATATCCCTTCACCACCACCCACTCATGTGAGTGTGGATCAGGATTAGTCTGTTCATCAGGAGGAACAACATTCAGGAGAGCAAGTTCCTGAAAGGGAAGAGTTGCGACAGATGTTTCAGGAGGTTCTAGCTAGACTAGGCCCCAGACCAGAGGTTATCGACCCCTCCATGCTCAAGTTGAAGAGTCACATCAACAGGTTCTAGAGGAGAGAGAGAGAGAGAGAGAGAGAGAGAGAGAGAGAGAGAGAGAGAGAGAGAGAGAGAGATCTCCTAGAAGGAGAGAGGTCCTAGTGGACCAAGATCCAACTACCATGGGTCACATGAGGGACTTGATGAGGTCCAACCCTCCTTTCTTTGACGTTAAAGGTACCGATCTCGAGGCAAAGACCTGGCTCATCAGTTTAGATCGGTGTTTCGCCATGTATCTGTTGGCATATGCACACTCCAATGAGACATTGTATGTGATTGAAGGTTTTGTCATTGATGGCAACCTTACAATCCTATTACACCGGCAAGGCATTACACTGACAAGATAGTTCACCGGCACCAACAGATCACACTCTACATCGGCACTCAGACCACCGGCACCGGTACAGAGAAAGGAAGCATACCAGCACAAAGGCCGACAGGATTTTTGTTATATTATATTTTGTTTATTATTGTAAAAACTTTGTAAGCCGACTTGGAAAGTTGTAAAATGACTCTTATATATAAGAGAGATCATTGTAGACATTTTAAAAGTAATGGAAGCGAAGAAAAAGAAGATATTAGGCAGACCTATTATGTGAAATATAGGTTAAAGGTTTTATGTAAAGAATAGAGCAGAAACCGGTACTGGATCAGGCATTATAGATGCTATTGTAAAGCAGTACAAGATATTGGATTTGTATAATCCACATTGTAAGTCAGTGAGACTTCCCATTGAGCAGTGAGCTCTAGGCAATTGGCCTTCCTGCATGTGCAGGCCCCTCTTGTAAGTAATATTCTCTTATTGTCCAATAAGTGGATATTGTGGGTCACAAATCCCACCAAGGTTTTTCTCACACCAGGTTTCCTCGTTAAATCCTGGTGTCCTAGTGTGCTTTTCATGTGGATGTTTTTAATTCTGTTTATTACATTATTTCTTGCATAACAGTACACTGTTATAATATGTTCTGCATGTTTTAAGTTGAGAAATTATAATTACCAGTTAGATACCGATTCACCCCCCCCCCCCTCTCAGTATCTGTGGGATTCCTAACAATTGGCATCAGAGCTTGGTCCTCTATTTTAGAAGCCTAACAACATGAGGAAGATCTTGACACCGGTAAAGATGGAAAATCTGATAAAGCAACTTGAAGTAGCTCTCTCAGACTATGATACAGAAAAATTGAAAAATATCAAACTAGAAGATGATCTAAAAGCAGCTCAGTATATCATTCAAGCACTTCAAGAGAATCTTACTATTGCAAGAAACAAGAGAAGAGAACTTTGTGAAAAAATGCAAAATGAGAATGATGAAAAGGAATCACTTAATGATATGTTAAGTAAGCTAAAATTGGAGAACATAACTACAAAGAATGAGATGCAGTATATGACTATGAGATTTTGTAAAGAGATTGAAGATAGGAAGAAGAATGAAGAAGAATTGACCAGAAGACTAAGTGATGCAGCAAATGAGAACACAAGACTTAGCTATGAAAATAATTTATTAAAGATAGATCTGATCCACACTCAGAATGACTCCAATGAACTGATGAGACAGAAAGAAGTCTTAGAAAGAGAACTAGAAACTGCAAATCAACATAAAGAAAAATTCAAGAAAAGCTCAGAGGAACTTGGTAACTTGTTGAAGAATCAAAAACCTAAAGGTGACACTTCTGGAATTGGCTTTGAAGTTGGTGAAAGCTCCGGTACTGCAAACACACAGGATCACAACAAACCGGTAAGACAACCTAATGCTTATAAATTCAATGGAAAATGCTTTAACTATAATAAGTATGGTCATAGAGCAAATGAATGTAGATCTAGAAATTATCAGAATATCAACACACCCACCGATCGATGTTCAAAATGCAACAAAGTTGGTCACAACTCTGAAAATTGCAGAATGAATGTGAGATGTTATGTTTGTGGAAGATTTGGACATTTATCTAATCAATGCAGAACACAAACCGGCATAGGTTATGGGAAAGCTATTCAGAAGAATAATGTGACTTGTTATGCATGTAACAAGATTGGGCATATTGCAAAATTTTGTAGAAGTAAAGGATCACCGGCAGACAACAAAAGTTCTAGCTTGAAAGGTAAAGAAAAAGTTGAAGAGGTTAAGCAAGAATTCTCAAAACAATGGATTAGAAAATCTTATCTAAATATTGGAAATACTCCTCCACCGGTAGAACCAATCAATGCTTCACCGGCAGGACAGAGTGATGCTTCACCGGCAGGACAGAGTGATGCCCCACCGGCAGGAAGTTCTTCATCAAATTGAAGAAAGTTTCCTTGAGGGTTTGGCAATCTAATGACACATGTGCTATTATTCCCTCGATTAGAGATGAGAAGTTGGAAATTACTTCATTACCGGCAAACAATGTTAAGTGAATACTTAACCGACATGCATTTAATGTGGTAGATGGCAAATTAACACTATAAATTTGTGGTTTTGGCTCCATTTCATTTCACCATGATTTCAAACATTCGTAGAGCGCGAAATCTGCAAAGCTAAGGAATTTCAAGCAAAGAGGCGAAGCACTTCAAGCAATCAATCCATCCAAGATAGAAAAAGGTATTTATCATCATGGCATCCACCTCTGCACTTGAATATATAGCAAACCCTACTGTAGTCGAGGTCATAAAATGCCCTAGGCCCGTATTTCAACTAGTTCCCGAAGTAGCAAAGAAAGATGACAATATAGGTGCTTTCTCACAAATACCAAAAGGAGTTGTTTATGCTGAAGACCCTGGAATTTACATTCACTGAAACATAGAGGAATTGGGAGATGAAGAGATCAAAACTATGTATAAAACTATCATATGTGATAATTCCGTAAATGTGAAACCGGAACATAAAATCATTGAAACCCTAGGATTTACTTAAATCCTCTGCATTCTTGAATTTCCCAAGGATGTGATCAGGATAGTCTTAAGTAGGGTACATGGTGATTTTTTCTGGTTAGACGCAATTCACAAAATCACCAAGGAAGTTGTGAAAGCTGTCACAGGGTTACCGACCACCGGTAAAAGGCCAGATAAAACCAAGAAGGTATCAAATGACCTGGTTACTAAGCTAACTGGTGATACATCTGATAAAAGGTCCTTAAGAGTCAATGATGTAACCGACACCAATGTAAGGTTTATCAGCATGATATTAGGTTATAAGGCAACTCATGCAAATAGACTCAATTCAGTTTCAAGTTTATGCATTAAGAGTGCTTATGACATGATCACAGATAATGTAAAGATTGATATATGTGAGTTGTTGAAGGATGAGTTAATTGACAACCTAGGCAAGATTAAGAAGGATAAGAAATAAACTTTTAGGTTTGGAAATCTGCTAGTATGTTTGATGCTACATATAACCAAACAAGTTCCTGGTATAGGCTACAAAGAACTTGGATTTGATATGCTGGTAGGTAAACAGCTAACAGAACTATTCAACAATATGGGAGAAGATAAGGAAAACAATATCCATGATTTCTTTCAAGCACTTAAGGCCAAAATGAAAAAGAGAATCAGATTATCACAAAAGATTGTTGACAAATATAAGGATGAAATATGTTTTGTAATAAAAAAGGATGAAATCTAGATGGAAGCAGTCATCCCAAGAACAATTTGGGTAACAGAGATGGGCTATGAGACAAATGATCATATAATTGAAACTTATGGTAAAGCACTTCTGGAAGCTCCAAACGAACCAAAGGAAGAAGTATTTGGTAGTGTTGAGACTATAGAAAAACAAATACAATCTAAGAAGAGAGTGAAAAAGGTTGAGGCAGTTGTGAGAAGAGGCTCTAGACAGGCAAAGGCTATTAAAGAAGATGTGTTAAAGCAAACTGGTATCACTGAGGATGCCCTAGGAACTCTACAGCCTGAGACTCATCTATCACCAGTAGGCACTTCTTTGGAGAGTGACATGCCTGCAGCTTTCAAAAGAGTTGTAAGGAAAAGAGATCCCTCACCGGCAACCACACCCTCACCTAAGGGGACAAGACAAACAATAAGCAGTGAGATCTCCGGTTAAGAAGACTACACCAAAGAAGAAACTGACACCCAAGAAGAAAAAGAGAACAAAACAAAACCTAGCTCCTCTTGACATACTATTGAATGAAATTACAGAGGAAGGGAAACTGAAGAATATAGAGAAATTGTATGACACTCTAATTGCAGATGAAAAAGAACAAGTAGAAAACAATGTTATATTGCATATGGACATGTATAAGAAATTTTTGATGGAAGTTGTAGATGAAGTACCAGATGAACTGTTCAAAATACTGGAAGCAAGGAGACAAGCAGTAATAGAACTTGACAAGAAAATCATGATAGAAAAGCTACTTGTTGTGTACCCAGTGAACTCACCTACAGAAATTGATGATTTAATTGTTGAAGCTAACCGATTAGTATTCTCTACGGCACATCGGCACATTGCGATAATGGTTGGAAGAGTCAATGAGGTGACTGAAGAAATAGAAAATGGATGGGATATATTCCTAGTTGAAAAAGAAAAATAGGAAGAATACAGGAACTCCAAACCAATAAAGGTATATCAGAAAGAAAGAGACAAAGGAAAAGGAAAGGTTGGTGGACCTCCGAGTATCAAACCCACCTTCTTTTACATCACCGGTAACAACAACTACTAAAGATCAACGGGTAGTTGAAAGTATGGATGTAGAGGATGTCAATCCTAATCCTGAAGTCTTATACATAGTAGATGTTGATACACAGAAGATCAACATTGTCGTAGACAAAGATACAACTGATAAGACTGAAATGGCTAGTGAGCCACCGGTAGTTGAGCAAACTGATAACACACAAGAGAAACCGGCAGATGACAAAGAGCAACAGGCAGGAACTCAGACTGAGACAGTGCACCAAGAAGAGCAACAACAACAGGAACAGGCTCCGGAACAGGCACAAGAACAGGTTCATGAGGAGACAGTGCAATCGGCAACTGAAGAAGTACACAAACCATTGCTTAAAGAAATGCAAACACAAACAGACTTACCAGAGGTCACAACAAGCTTGGTTACTTCTTCCACCGGCGGAATTCAGAATGTTGGTTCTTCCTCAGTAGGCCACAAACCAACAAATGTAATTGAAGTACTTTTGGATTCAATCAACAGGATAACAGATTGTAGTTCACAGGCTTACAAAGCTATAGATGACACAATCCCAATTTTGAAGGTAATTGCTCCTAATTGTAATATAGATAATAAAGATTCTTTAGGACAACTTGATACTTTGTGTAAATATATCACTGAGAACATTGAGAAAATAAAAGAAGAGACATTGAAGGACAAGGTAGAAATTGAAAAGCAAAAATTCTTTGAAGATCAGATAAAGAAGTGTACTAGGGAATTTGACACACTTCTACTGGAACTATGCAACTTATTAAAGGAATATAAAACTCTATACAAAGACACCTGCAAGACAAACTTTTTGACAGTAGACATAGATAAGAAAATAAGCAAGGTACAGGATGAAATCAATAAACTTGCTGATAATTTTGTTAACTCACCTGATACATTATTAGTTTTTGAGCAAAGGATAACAAATTTTGAGGAAGAGTTACTTAAATTAGAAAGAGAAAAGGAGAGAATAGTGAATAAGGCAAAGCATCTGAGATTAAAACTGAGTCCAAGATTGGACTATCTAGCATCATTGTGGAAGGAAATATCTGAGGCACTGATACAGGGACAGAAAACATCGGCAGAGCATATGCAGCACCTCATCGATACAGTTAAAAGAACAGAGACAACAATAAGAGAGTAAAAAGTTTATGGAGAGTATAAACTTGATTTTGGCGGATCTATTTCAAATTGTAACTACCCAATTACAAGGTTGAAACTACAAACTCTACTGACATCTTGACAACCTTTGTCATTGATGCCAAAGGGGGAGTAGTGGTATGAGAAATTTCAATATCACAGGAATCATATGCTCAGGGGGAGCACACATTTTTGGTAACATTTTTGGACTTCACATTTTTGGATACACTTTTGAAATTTCTCATGAGTGTTGCCATCAATGCCAAAGGGGGAGATTGTTGGCATATGCACACTCCAATGAGACATTGTATGTGATTGAAGGTTTTGTCATTGATGGCAACCTTACAATCCTATTACACCAGCAAGGCATTACACCGACAAGATAGTTCACCGGCATCAACAGATCACACTCTACACCGGCACTCAGACCACTGGCACTGGCACAGAGAAAGGAAGCATACCGGCACAGAGGCCGACATGATTTTTGTTATATTATATTTTGTTTATTATTGTAAAAACTTTGTAAGCCGACTTGGCAAGTTGTAAAATGACTCTTATATATAAGAGAGATCATTGTAGACATTTTAAAAGTAATGGAAGCGAAGAAAAAGAAGATATTAGGCAGACCTATTATGCAAAATATAGGTTAAAGGTTTTATGTAAAGAATGGAGCAGAAACCAGTACTGGATCAGGCATTATAGATGCTATTGTAAAGCAATACAAGATATTGGATTTGTATAATCCACATTGTAAGTCAGTGAGACTTCCCATTGAGTAGTGAGCTCTAGTCAATTGGCCTTCCTGCATGTGCAGGCCCCTCTTGTAAGTAATATTCTCTTATTAGCCAGTAAGTGGATATTGTGGGTCACAAATCCCATCGAGGTTTTTACCACATCGGGTTTCCTCATTAATTCCTGGTGTCGTGGTGTGCTTTTCATGTGGATGTTTTTAATTTTGTTTATTACATTATTTCTTGCATACCGATACACTGTTATAATATGTTCTGCATGTTTTAAGTTGAGAAATTCTAATTACTGGTTAGATACTGATTCACCCCCCCCCCCTCTCAGTATCTGTGGGATTCCTAACAGTATCCATATGGTAGCAACACCAAGGCGAGATGCGTTATCATGCATCTCAAGGGTTTCACATCTATCTTGTGGCGGTTAGAGGAGGACAGGATCGGTGTGAGCATTAACACTGTATCATGGGAGATCTTTCTAGAGAGATTCAAGGCACGATTTCTCTCACCCTAGTGGAGGCAGTCGCGAGAAGACGAGTTCTATGCTTCGCGCCAGTTTGGTTTGTCAATAGATCAGTTTGAGCACAGGTTCTATGAGCTCAAATAGTATGTCGGTATTGGAAACGATGAGGCGATGCTTGTTTAGCACTTTTTGAGGGGCCTAAATGACCACATTAGTGGAGGAGTGAGAGTGTTTGAGCCTGCTTCAGTAGAGGTAGTTGTGGCAAAGGCCAGACTAGTGGAGCAGAATCTTGGCCATGCACATGGCGGTCAGCCTGGAGTGTAGATCAGGAGTGTTCCTTTCAGTGGGTCTAGAGGGAGAGGGAATTAGTCCCAGACTGCTGCACCTTTTAGGGGTCCTCAGGCACCCGCTAAGGGTGGTCAGTAGCAGCAGTAGCAACAACCACCAAGACCGAAATAGTTTCAGGGCCAGTAGGGTGGCAAATCTCAGTATCGAAAGAGCAGCAACTGGCAGAGGAGCAGACAGAGTTTTCCAAGGCAGTCCTCTCAGAGTTCAACTCAAGCCCCTAGTAGGGGAAGATTTCAGCAATCCAGTGGGTTGTCTGGGAGTAGAGGACCTAGTAGAGGAGCTTGCTTCACTTGTGGACAATTTGGTCACATTGTTGCTCAGTACCCTCAACATTCTCACCAGACGGGTAGCCAGAGGCCGATAGTGGGGGATGTAGGTAGGTCCCATATATTTTTTGCAATGGTTGATGACCGTCAGGCTGAGCATCAGGGTACGGTGATTGAGGCCGCAGGTGTGTTATGTGGTATCCCTATCTCTATACTTTTTGACTCTGGTGCTTTAGATTCTTTCATTTCTTCATCCATTGTGGAGTGGTGCGGGCTCGCATCTGCTAAGAAGGTGGATATGTGGCTAGTAGAGTTGGCTACCGGTGTGTGTGTGTCTGTCGATGCCTTCGTTCCCAGTTGTGAGTAGGACCTAGGACCCTTTGTTACTTCAGTTGACCTTCGAGTCATTCCTTTGGGGTCCTATGGAGTTGTGTTGGGGATGGATTGGCTATCATCTCATAGTGCTCATGTAGACTGTCGTCTGAAGATAGTAGAGTGTTTAGATGACCATGGAAGGAAAGTGGGAATCATTGGAGTTCAGTGCTCGATATCCTTACGTATGGTTTTCGCTATGCAACTTAGGCGGTGTATGCGTCAAGGGTGTCAGATTTTTGCAGTTGCTCTTAAGGATGTGGATGAGGAAGAGAGTCAAGAAATTGCTCTTGATGGTCACCCTATTCTTTGAGAGTATGTTTATGTGTTTCCTTTGGATATTTCCAGTATGCCTCCTAAGAGAGACATAGATTTTCGCATTGACTTGGTTACCGATGTGGAACCTATTTTGAGAGCTCCATACCGGATGAATACTTAGGAGTTGAGTGAGTTGAATTTGCAGGTGGAGCAATTGTTGGCCAAGGGGTTCATTTGTCCTTGTGTTTCTCCTTGGGGTGTGCTTGTTATCTTCATTAAGAAGAAGGATGGTTCTCTTCAGTTATGCATTGATTACCGACAGCTGAATAAGGTAACCATCAGGAATCGATATCCATTGCCTCGTATAGATGATCTTTTTGATTAGGTAAAGGGAGCCAAGGTGTTCTCTAAGATTGATCTAAAATATGGGTATCATCAGTTGCGCATTTATGATGCAGACATTCATAGGACAGTGTTTCGTACTCGTTATGGTCACTATGAGTTCACGGTGGTGCCATTTGGGTTGACGAACATGCCTTCAGTTTTCATGAGCCTTATGAATGGGGTTTTTCGCACCTACCTTGATCATTTTGTCTTTGTGTTCTTGGATGACATATTGATTTATTCTAGAACTATGGAAGAGCATGAGGGACACTTGTGACAGGTATTGTTGTGCTTGAGGGAGAATCAGCTTTTTGCGAACTTGGCGAAGTGTGATTTCTTCCAATCAGAGGTGAAAGATCTTGGTCATATAGTTTCGGGAGAAGGTGTATCTATGGATCCTTCTAAGATCCAAGCCATTGTTGATTGGCCAGCATCGACCGATGTTTCTGAGGTTCGAAGTTTCATGGGTTTGGTCGGATATTACCGTCGCTTTGTTCAGAGCTTTTCTCGGATAGGTCACCCAATCACTTCTCTTCAGAAGAAAGGGAAGAAGTTTGTTTGGTTAGAGCAGTGTGAGTCATCTTTTCGTACCTTGAAGGAACTCCTTGTTAGTGCTCCGATTTTGGCAGTCTCTGATCCATGCAGAGATTTTATTGTATGCATAAATGTCTCCTTAGAAGGTATAGGTGCAGTGCTTATGCATGATGGACGTGTGGTTGCCTATGAGTCTCGTAAACTCAAGGATCACGAGTTGAACTATCCAGTTCATGACTTGGAGTTGGCAATTGTAGTGCATGAGTTGGTTAGATGGCGACATTTTATGTTGGGGCGACGGTTTGAGTTGCATAGTGATCACCGCAGTTTACAGTATATTTTCACGCAGCCGAACTTGAATGCTCGACAACAAAGATGGATGGAATTCCTCTGTGAGTATGATTTTCAGGTTCAATATATTCAAGAGAAAGAGAATGTAGTGGCAGATGCCTTGATTCATAGGCAAAATGAGGTTGTAGCATTATCCCTTGGAGTGGACTTGAGAGAGAATTCTTGGAGTTCTTCCTCAGGACACCTGGTATCAGGATGTTAGAGTCACGGCGGAGTCCGGAAGACCATTGGAGGGTAGACATTCTGGATATAATCTCAATTCAGATGGTCTTCTTTGACATTTTGGATGGATCTATGTACCTCCTTTGGAGGGTCTTCACATTTTGATCATGAATGAGGCCCATCGTGCACCTTATTTGGCACACCCTGGTGTCAAGAAGATGCACGTAGATCTTATACAGATATATCATTGGGCTGGTATGAAACGTGACATTTCTAATTTTGTGTCGAAGTGTTTAGAATGTCAGCGGGTGAAGGCGGAGCATCAACACCCTACAAGGATTTTACAACCTAATTTGGTGCCAGATTGGAAATGGGATATCATTTCCATGGATTTCATAGTGGGGTTTCCTGTTTCTTCGCGTCTTCATGATGCCATCATGGTCATTGTTGATAAATTGACCAAAAGTTGCTCATTTTGTTCCTATTCAATCTTCTTATACAGCAGTAGTGGTGGCACGAGTCTTCTTGGAATATGTGGTGAGGTTGCATGGGATTCCAAGATGGATCATTTTTTATAGAGACCCTGTCTTTACTTTAGCATTGTGGACCTCACTTCAGCATGCTTTGGGGACCTAGTTGAACTTCAGTTCAACTTATCACCCAAAGACCGACAGTCAGACTAAGCATGTGAATCAAGTCTTGGAGGACATGCTCCGCATGTATGTTATGGGCCAGTAGTCGCATTGGGAGGAATATCTTTGCCTTGTGGAGTTTTCTTATAACAATGGATATCACAGCTCTATAGGCATGTCTCCCTTCCAGGCATTGTATGGTCGTCCTTCCCGTACTCCTTTGAGTTGGGATCGGTTGGAGGATAGGGTGATTTTAGGCTCAGATATGCTTCGTGAGATGGAGCAGCAGGTTGAGAAGATTCATGGGCATTTGGTTGCTGCTCAGGATAGGCAGAAGAAGTATGTCGATGCTCATCGTGTGGATCATCATTTTTCACTAGGTGACCGTGTGTTCTTGAGAGTGCGTCCGCGGAAGAGTCTGATCCGTTATAGAAAGGGTTCTAAGTTGGCACCTCATTTTGTTGGCCCTTTTGAGATCCTTGAGAGGATAGGACTTGTTGCCTACCGTCTTGCCTTGCCTCCGAGTCTATCCCGCATCCACGATGTCTTTCATGTTTCAGTTTTTCGACCTTATCATCCCGATATGACTCATGTTCTTAATTGGAATGCTTTACAGGTCGAGGATGGACAGCTTTCCATGGAGCTCGTGCACATTCTTCAGCGTCAGGATTTGACCCTCAAGGGTCGTACCATCAACCAGGTAAGGGTTCTACGAGACCCAAGTGTTGAGACCTCAATGACATGGGAGGATGCAGCAAAGATGAGAGAGCTTTATTCTTATATGTTTTAGGCTTCCAGGAGTAAGCCCCATTTTGGGGGGGAGGATGTAGTACCCCTCCTCGATCAGACTATTTTGTATCTATGTTTGACTTCAATTGATTGTTTAGTGGAACATTATTATTATATATGATTCAGACTTTATGCGATGTTATTTAATGCTTTATTTGGATTTGTGGTGTATGCTTGTATGCAGTATCTCAGTGCTTATGATTAATGTTATTGTTTATGGATCATTATCATGGACTGACACTTTTACATTATATGTGTGATGCGCTATTTATATGTTGCGTGTTTGCAAGTGTATGGGATGCAACGGGATGATTTTCTTTCACTCACTCCAATGAGACAAGGAACAACACGATTCTCCTTCATCGGTGTGTGTGTCGTGTTTGTTTATATATATTTGTCTATATGCACGTGTGGTTCTTTGGTGTAGGACATTGTAGGTACTAGTACCGGGTAGGTACGGGGTATTGACTCCACCTAGTTTCACAGGTCTGAGCGTGCCTTATATGTCCAATTGGAATGGAGGGGACAGTGGTTGGACCCTAGCTTTACCAACAGTTACACTCGTGTGAGTGTTGTCAGTCGATCATTTTTCCCCGGTTGACCGGTATGCGAATCAAAGTGCTTTATGCTTTCATCTTGTGAGTCGTCATTTGAGCATTCCTCATTTTGTGTGTTTCCATTTATTTAAATGGTTATTTAATTGAGTGAATGATGCTATATTTCTGTTGGCGTAATTAGTTAATTATTATGCTCTTGGGATTATTGATTTAATTAAATTAATGATTTACTAGAATTAAATTGGTAAATTGGCTTATTTTATTGTATCAAGTTGCATTAATATAGTGTGAAAGAAAATAAGTATTTGCCTTGCCATTTAATTTAGAATGCTTGTGTTGAAAGAAAGTATTTTGGGAAATGAAATAAAAATAAAAGCTTTTCCTTTTACCTTTCCATTTTGACTTTTGTATTTTATTTTGTTGGAAAAGAATTATTTATGAAAATAGGGTAAATCTGATTGCTTTTACCTTTTAAATAATTTAATCTAATTGGTTGAAAAGCTTTTAACCTAGAAGTTTAGTTTGAAATTTATTTTTTTCCCATATATTCCTGGGAGTTCACGGGAAGAGGGAGGCGGAATTTTGAAGGAGAAATTTGGAAAACTATTTTGCAAGAGGAGCTGGAGTTGGTTTTGGTTTGCAAGATTGGGATTCTTCTATCCATTTGCTTCCTAGTTTGCTAGAAGGTTGGGTAATCTCTTCTTGTTTTGCAATTTAATTTTGAATGTTTTAGTTGCTTCCTGTGTGTTGGAAAAACGTAAATCTCTTTGTAAATTCTTGTTGAATGATTGGAATGAAAGAAAGAGTGTCTGTTATTGATGATTTTGTTGAATTCATATCAAGTGGGTGCATGTTGAAAATAAATGAATTATCTTTTCATTTGTTGTTTGTTATTTGTTCTTGCAAAATCAAGTTCTTGAATTATTTCTTCTATTTGGTATAGAAAAGAATAGAATTAGTTTGTTGTGTGTTTTCTAGTTTCTATTTGCCCAAGATTTAGGGCTTATGTTGGCAAAAATAGGTTATTTGCCTCTTGCAAGATGCAAGGAATTCTTCCTGTGTAATGGAAGTAAGGAAATTTATCAAAATCCTTCCCCTATCTTTTAAATTCTTCTTGTGTTGCCCAAAATCTTTATATTATTGGGGCTCTTCTGTGTTATTATTCACCATTTACCTTATTGGTAAATAATCCTTTCATGTTTTTGGATTTTGGCACTGTGCATGTGCTCCCGTGAAAACGGTGTACAGGGGAGGTGTTAGTTTATGGTTTAAATTGTTATTAATAGAAATTTATTTTATTAGTATAACCCTTGCCCACGTGGCGGGCTAAGCCCCACCATGTGGGACGATAGTGTCTTTCTACCCGCAGGTAGCGGCACTACCGACTGTAGCAATACTACCGGTCGGTAGTGGCGGCGGGTAGTGATTGCTGCTACCGGCAACAGCACTACCACAAGTAGGCTTTGGCCCGCACGTGTCGTTTACCCTTCGCGGCACAATTAAACATGTCGTTAATTTATTTTATCAAATGCAATGAATTTGTAAAGTTAGTTTTAATGCTAAAAAATTAATGGTAGTTATAAAGTGATTTTTATATTGATTTAATAAATTTATTTATTGAAATCAAGGCTTGAATTATTATTTCAAATTGGTAAATTTGGATGTATTCTGGAAATGGATTAAATGTTTATTATTAATTCAAATTTTATTCGGTTGAATATTTAATATGGATTTTATTCTTGTTGGAATATTGAATTGAAAATTATATTGAGATGAATGTCGTATCTGAATGATGAATTAAATAAAGGGTGTTTTTATTGAAGTTTCAATCAATGATGTTTGCAAGTGTTTATGATGTTGTTTTCTCAAAGATTGTCTATGTGCGGATTTAGTGTGATTATCTTCTCTTGCAAAGAGTATTATTTGTGTTTATTTCTCGTTTGTGGTTCAGTCATCCTGTTGTGGCGTATTTGGTACCTATTGATCAAGTGATGTATGATGACCTTGTTGCCTTAACCATGTAGTGTCTTTTCCTTGTGGTTAACCAAGAGTCAGTATGTCCTTGTTTTGACCGCTTGTATTTGGATAGTGGTGTTATTGTTGTCTGTTTCGCCATAGGGTCCACATGGAGTGACCATGTTTGCTTAGTGTCCTTTGAGAGAGTGGCTTTTGAGTGGGGGTCGCGCCCGAAGTGGATGTCAGGATAACCCCTCGAAAGTCAGCTAATAAGTGATAATCTAATAATTTGATTAGGAGATGGGTAGTTTATAACATTATATAAGATATTGTACCCCCTGCATGGTTGAGTGCTCGTATAAGCTCAAGATGTAGTGGGAAGGTCTGGAATGGCAAACCGACCACCTTGTCTTCACGAAGGGTTGGTAGGGTCCACATGAGACTCAGCTGGAGCTGGAGGTTCGGGAAAGGTTATCAGGATAATCCAGGATGGAGGTTGGGACCTATGGAGGCCTACCATGGCAACCATCATAAGCTATGCGATGACACTCTCTCTTTAGGGTCACTTGTGTATTGTGATGTCGAGTCACTTATGTATTGTGATATCGAGTCACTTGTGTATTTGGATGTCGAGTCACTTGAGTATTGTGATATTGAGTCACCTGGAATATTGTGGAGTCTTATTGTATTGTCATGGAGTCATATTATTTTGTAAACCATGTCATGCTTTTGCTTGCTTGAGGGGTCCTCTGCTATCTCCTAGCACGGTGGGGCGATTCCAGTTTGGGATCACATGGTCGAGTGGTAGTGCCACTTCCCATCGGATGTTCTTGTTCGTACCTTCATGCGAGGATTGGCTTCGCAGGTGTTCCTATGGTTCGTGACTCATGCTCTATCTCATGTTGGAGATTATTATTCTTTGGAGACCTATGTGGTGAGTTGTATCAATGATCTTATGTAGCCTTGTATTTGGTTAAGTTGTAAACTTTATATGTATATTGAGAGCCATGTATTGGAAGATCAATGTAATCCTAAGTTTTGGATGTTATTTATCAACTTTCTATATGATTAGTGTAAGTGCTTTATTGAAGAGAAATTATACTCTATCCTTTCAATCTTTCAATGGAATAATCTGTTATTGTGTATGGCTTATTATGTTCAATGAATAATTGATATTTAATTGGATTAATCATAATTATGGAATTTAACTTTTGGTTTTATTCTTCGTTGGTAACCCTTAAGGAATTCTGGTGTAAGTCTTCCACTTGTGTTATTATAGTGCTATTGTAGTAATTAATGCACTTAATATGATTTATACTTTTAAAATAAAATAAAAATTATTTCACCCTTAGATGTGGTATTCCTTTGGGGTTCCTAGCGGGACATTACAGTTCAAGTCACCAAACTTCTCATGAATGCAGTCCACACTAGATGCATGAGTGTGACTATTTGTCAAAGGAATAATAAGATGATTAGGAGTAAAATGTGAAAAGATGTACAAGAAAGGTGCATGATAAACCATCCCCATAATGAGAATCTCACTACTCTTCAAGTTTCTAATAATCATTAAATTTGATGTGAACTCAACAATCTTCTCTACTCCACTATGTGTAATCTAATATAAGGAAAGAAGTTGGCTTGACAAGGAAGGAACATGATGCACATCTTTGAAGATGCCTTCTCTAATATCAATAGATCCTTTCCTATGAAAAAATGTATATATATTATTATGTATTTGAATGTGTGGTAAAGTATAAGATTGAAATGAAGAGAACATACCCTATCATAAAGCCATATGATGTGAATTTCCAAAATCAATGTCATGTATTATAATGTCCCCTTTTAAATAAACATAATTCAGATTCATTCAAATTATATTCCTATTTTTTCAAGCTAAGGTTCAATTTAATAGGGAAAATATTTTATTTAATATTTTGATCATTTTCTTGTAAATTATAGACTTATATTTTTAGAAGTAATTAAATATAATAAATGTTTTATTATATTGCAAATGTAGGGCATGGATTTGGAGACAAGATATTATTAATGGCCATTGAATAAAAACTATGATAGGAATCTATTACAAGTCCACTAGCATGTTGTGGACACAACTGACAGTTGTATGTAGTAGATCATTTCGGCATGCATGGTGAAGTGGGAATCTAAAATTATATTTTTAAATTAATAATTTCACCAAATAGGGTGTAGGGTTTTGGGAACCAATTTTTATATTGATGATTAAAAATTATTATATCATTGTTTGTTGAATTATCATCTTAATAATTTATCTTCTCATATTTATTGTATGAACACTTGTGTTCTTCACTTGTATTTTTGTATGAAAACCTATTAGTTGTTGGAATTAGAGGATGAAAACCCACTATTTATGGAATTAATTTTCATTTAAAGATTACATTTGGTGCTTCAAAGGTTGACAATTTGTTGGTGTGGTTTTTTTTGTGAAACTTCAAGAGACTTTGTGTGGAGTTACAAATTTAGATTTAGTGTGCTTTTTTTTGTAGGGTTTGATTGTTATAATCAATAATTTTTTATTTTTTTTGGTTCTAGATCACAAAATAGAGTTTCTTTGTGTTGAATTGTTGAAAGTTCCAAGTAAAGATGATGTGCAAGGTTTTTGTTGTTTTGGGTGTTGTGCACAATGGTTTATTTTTCTATTGTACAGTGTTTTAATTTTCTATTTATTTTTGTGTACTTGGTTAATTCCAAGAGTCGGGAATTATCTATTTCAGTTGTGTAGCAAGTTAATAAGTTTTGGGTGAGTTTTATGTAGTTTTGATAGAGAATGTGTGAAGTTTCTTTTTTAATGTTTGTGTGGAAATTTGGGTGCTATTGTTTGTTATCAAAGATCACCTTTTTATTGTATACGATCAATTTCCTATTATTTTTTGGGTCAAGTAGATTAGTCTCATGTGTTGAGGTATTCATCTTTCACTTTGGAGGAGATTAATGTTGGCAATGTTGTGTTATTTGTAGTATTTGGTGAATTGTTTCCTTTGTTAGTTTTTTTATATTTCCTTGTTGTATATGTTGAATAATTTATTTTTGTAACATTATATTTGATATGTAATTGGAGACACCTAAAATTGTCTTGTCTAATTAAATAAATATTTTTATTTATTTAATTATTTTATCCTAAATCTTCTATTAATTAAATAAATTCTTATTTATTTAATTAATTCTTTTATTTATTTAAATTGTCCTTTTCTTAAATTAAATAAATATTTTATTTATTTAATTAATTTCACTTCTTTTATTAATAAAATAATTCTTTATTTATTTAATTAATTCATTAGCCTTTTCTACCCATGACACATGTCATTCATCTCTTAATTCATACACTACCTACCCTCTTATCATTTAATTGTTTCCTCTACCTACCCTTTAATCCTAGCCGACTATTTATATTTACACCTCTTAATCTTATCCCTTCATTTCTTATAGTGTCTTCTATATAAGAGGATACTCTCCTTCCTTTTCAACCCTAATTGGCTAATCGTCTAATCCCCTAATGACAGAATCAGGCCTTCTTGCGAACAAGCTATCAACCATATTTTTCATTTTTTGTTTAGTTATTGTGCACACATAAAATCTGAGAATAAATATATCAAACAAGATCAATGGAGATTGAAACCCTACTTGACATGTGAATGGTATATTTGGTTTATTTTGTTTGTTCGCATGGTCTTAGGTATCTTCATTTGTGTATGGTGGATTGTTTTCATTGTTAGGCTAAGGTTTTTGTGGTTGATCCTTGTTATTTTTTCAATATCGTTGTTTTCACTATCCATTTTCATCGTATACATTTTGGCACGCCCGGTGGGACACTTGTCCCTTTTATTTTGACATCTTGTTTGCAGATTTTGTGTTTTTAAAATTTGCAAGTTTGGCATTGCGACGATTCTATGTTTTTCTGCATCTGCAATGGATCTGACCGCGTCTCTGTTTTATTTCTGTGTCTGTGAGTACTCTTTTTGCATTTTTGATTTTCTAGTTGTTTTTGCAGATCTGTCATCCTAAAGTTGTGTCTGTGAAGCATATAATAGCATTTATGTTTTCTTTTCACGCCTATGTTGCCTATTGTTGCATTTTTGTTTTTGCAGGATTTCTATTCAGTTTTTGCAGTTACAGATTTCTGGAATTGCGTCTGTGAGCTATAATTTTGCATCTGTGTCCAAATCTCACGTCTACGTTTTACTTTTTGTTTTGTAGGTCTCGGATCTGGAAACCGTGTTTATGTTCTATCTTTTAGTGTCTCTGATCTATTTCTACGTCTGTGTCCGATATAGCTACATCTGTGTCTTTCAGTTTTGCATTTTCTCTTTCATTTAGGGTTTTTAGATTTGGTTTTTGGAGCTAACCTCTTTTGATTTAACTAACGAAGTGGTGCAACTGTTTAAAAAGGAGAAAACGTCTTGTCGTAGGCCCCTATTTCACAAAGTCTTTTGGATCTAAAAATGTTGGTGTAAATAAATATTTATTTTGGATATTATTACACTTTACTTAAGTTAACTTAGGATAATGCATCTCTTCGTAGTTTGGATTTGAGACACTTAGGGAAGTGTGCACATAGGGATAGAGCTTGTAGGAGAAATTCCACCTTTTGTGGTCTTATTTTGCTGTTACACTCCACATTTGGTGGGTCATCCACCTCTTGTGAAATATTATATTATTTCTCCTACCTACCCCTAGTATTTCTTACCTACCCTTGTTTCTCATTGAGCCACATGTCATAATTGTGTGCTCATACATCCATATGGCCTTGCCTATTTAAGCAGGCCTATATTCATTGTATTGGTTAATCCAGTTGATCATTTGCATATTGATGAGAATACAGTTTGTTCTTATCATTCTATTGTCTCTCTTTATGCTTTTCATTGTGCCCTTGATCTTGGCAAAATCCTACATGGTATCAGAGCTTATAGGGCTTCATTGATTAGTTTTTTTGGAGACATTTTGAAGGCTTCAATTTTTGGATTTGGGGATCTTCATTTTTTGGGGGCGTCGTACAACGATTTGGACATTACCGTTGAATCTGGGAGGCCGTTTCCATGAATTTTGACTATAAAGTCGACCTATTTTGGTGAGAAATTTTTCTTTGCCCATTTTGGCTATTATTGTACGAATTTCGAAATTTTTTTAATATATTCTGAAAATCAAAAAAAAAAAGGGGGGGCGATCAAAATTTTTTTTGGAAAATCAAAAAAAAAAAAAAAATTGTTGTTTTTTGGGGGTCCGTAGACCCCCCTGTGCCCTCCGTACCCTGCGTTGTTGCAGGTCTTCGCAGCCTCTGTCGGCCCGTACTTCCTCCCAGCACTGCTCCCGCCATCCTGCTCCATGTCGTAGCCCGCCGCCGCCCATGCCGGTCGGCCCCACCGTTTCTGCTGCCGGCCCTCCGGCACTAACACCTCCCACTGGCCCAGCCCCGCTGCCGCAAACCCTAACTCCGACAACCTCCCACCGTCTCCGGCCCGGCCCTCCGGCGACCTGCAGACTCCCGCCGCTCGTCCCTCCAACGACGCTTCCCTCCCACCGGCAATTATTAAAACCGGCGAACCCGCGCCCACCACGTGGCAGGCGGCCACTGGCCCGCAGTCAACATCCGTACGCCTAGTCAGATAACGCCACCTCAGCCTGTCCGTACGGTATGGATGCCACGCACAGAGATGAAGTTTTTGTGACAGCCAGACGAGCGTCAAATTTATGCCCGTCATTTGCTAACATTAGCGCCACATCAGCAGACCTTTTGAAATTTTTTGACCCCCTCTTCATTGAGCTTTTCAGTTTTGCAGTTCAACTTTGAAAGGCCATATCTTGCTCATTTTTGCTCTTTTTTTGGTGCAATTTTTTTTGAAATGGGATAAAATTTCATGATATACACAGTGGTGTGGTTATTTTCTAATTTCGGTGCATAGGTTTTTCAGAATTTTTGGATTCTCTTAGCTGTACCTGTTCAATCCTCAATTCTGCAACTTCAAAGGCCTCGTTTGAGCTCATACGACCTCCTTTTCAGGCGCCATTTTTTTTTAAACTGCATGTTTTTTTGTCTACTTTCATAATCCATGATCATATTTTAGAGATTTTGAGTGGAAGTTGTACTTTCAGATATTGGTCTTATTTGGCCTATTAGGTACTTGTAAAGTGCTTGGATCTTAGTTTAGATCTCTTGCATTATTAGTTTGAGTCTCTTTTGGCCTTATTGAGGTAGTTGTAAAATTGTAATCAGAAGCCCACTTTTCCATTTTTTGCAAGTGGCCCATTGTATATGCACTAATTATAAAGTGCCAAATCATCACTTTTGGGGGGGTTCTTTGATTGAGTGAATTTGGGGGGGTGTCTTGTGTGATTGTGCCTCTCTTTGTGCTCTTTCATTTTTGTTGCAATGAGTCCTCATAAATTTCCACCTTTAACTCCACATAATTATGCATCATGGAAAATTAAAGTATGGAGCAAATTAATGGAAAAGGGTCTCACGCATTACATAGATGGAACAATAGCAGCACCACCTGATCCTAAGGCTGATCCTAATGCTCAGTTAGAATGGCTCATAAATAATTGCATGGCTCTTGGAACTTTGCGCAAGTATGTATCAGATGACCTCATTTTTCACATTGAGAAGTGTACAACAATCAAAGAGGCTTGGGATATGTTTCAAAAATTGTATGGTCAAGTTGATGAAATCAGAGGCTGCAAAATTGACAATGAGCTCACCAACTTGGATCCCAAGAGTTTTGATACAATCCAAGATTATGTCACCAAAGCAAATGAGCTAAGAGCAAAGCTTAAGGATTGTGGAATTGATAAAAAGGATGCTCAGTTGATATTCAACTTGTTGGACAAGCTTGCACCAGAATATGCAGCATTTGTGTCTAGCTTCCAAACTCATCGTTTGACAGTGGGGAGTTCCTATGTTATGCCTTCATTTGATGCTTTCATAGAAATGTTGATATTGGAACAATCTAAGTTGTTGAACATGGGGCTTCTCAAGTCTTCAAAGTCCAAGGCTTTGGTGGCTAATCAAGGGAATCAAGGAAGTCAAGGCAAAGATTCCAACAAGAAGAAGAAGCAATCCAAGTCTAAGCCACACTAGGAAAAAGGACAATCATCCTCTCCATCACAAGGCAATTTTTCATCCTCTTCCAAGAAGGGGACACCACCTAAGAAGGATAAACCAACTTGTGCATATTGCAAGAGGTATGGTCATGATGAGCATCGATGCCATGCAAAGCAAGTTGATGAGTTAACTAATCTTCTTAAGAAAAACAACATCAACTTGCCATCTGCCTACACAAAGAAGGATTCATCTCCTTCCTCTTCCTCACAGTCTAAGGGAAAAGGGCAAGCATTTGTTGCTACAACAGGTTCTTCATAGCAATGGATACTTGACTCGAGTGCTTCATATCACATGGGTTCTACAAAGGAGCAGTTTTCTTCATTGGAGCCATCTAAGGTACCTCACATTTACATAGGTGATGATACACAAGTAGAGGTTGAAGGGAAAGGTTTAGTTGACATGGATGATGGAACATTTGAGAATGTTCTCTATGTTCCTAACTTGTCTACCAACCTTCTCTCTATCTACCAAATCACTCACTATGGAAATGGGAAAAAGGTTGAGTTTACACCAGATTCCGTTGTGGTAAAGGAACTTGATAATCATGCCTTGGTAGCAGTGAGACAAGTCAATGACAAGTCAAGGCTTTATTCATTCTCCCACTTTGTGCCAAGTTCACCTTCTAGGGCCTTGCTTACTCATTCAAATTCAGAAAGTAAGCTATGGCATGAGCGGTTTGGTCACCTCAACTACCGCTATCTTCAGCAGCTCAACACTAAAGACATGGTCACAGGTCTACCTCGAATTAGTTTTTCAGAGGGTGTATGTTCAGGTTGTTCCATGGGCAAGCATCCCGAGGAGAAGTTTGATAAGGGGAAAGCTTGGAGAGCTTTGGAAGTTCTTCAACTTGTTCACAGCGATGTAGCAGGTCCATTTCCCGCACCTTCATTTAGCAAGGCCCGCTATGTCCTCGCCTTCATTGATGACTACTCCCGCTTCACTTGGGTCTACTTCCTTATTCATAAGAGTGAAGTATTTGACAGATTTCAGGACTTCAAAACTCGTGTGGAGAAGCAATCCGGGAAAGTGGTCAAGATTCTTCGTACAGATAATGGAAGGGAATATGTGAACAAGAGGCTTGAGGATTTTTGTACACTTGAGGGAATTGATCTTCAGCCTTCTGTTGCATACACTCCACAGTAGAATGGAGTTGCAAAATGCAAGAATAGAACTCTCAAAGAAATGGCTAGCTGTATGATACATGCACATTCTATTGATCCTGCCTTTTGGGCAGAGGCTATTAGTTGTGCCACACACATCTAGAATCGGGTTCCTCACAAAGCTTCGCAAGGTATTACTCCTTTTGAGGCTTGGGCTAGTAGGAAACTGATTGTGAGACATTTCAGAGTCTTTGGGTGTCCAGCATGGGCTCGCATACCTCCGCAGAAATGCAAGGCATTGGAACCACAGAGTCGACCTTGCATATTTGTTGAATATCTTGAGGGTGTTAAGGCATATGGATTGATGGATCCTGAGACACATGAGGTGTTCATTGAGAGGAGTGTTCACTTTGAGAAAATTTCTCCTATCTTAGCCTCTCTACCTCCTCCACCTTCCTCCATTGTGCATAGTGATGTTAGTGACTCGGATGATGAGACTCCTTCAACTCCGACTCACAGGGTTACACCTCCGCAGGGTCCACTTGCAGTTGAGGAGCCTCGTTCTCCACCTCCACCTAGACCTCGTTGGGCTCGACAGACACTTGAGTCTGCGGGTTCTCTTGTTGGGGATCCTTCAGATACACAGAGAACTCGATCACAGCATCAGGATCTACCCCATGCATTCATTGCTACCGCTTCCGATCCACAGACATTTAGGGAAACATCAGGGGTTCCTGAGTGGGACCAAGCTATGGAGGAAGAGTACAGTTATTTGATGAGGAACAACACATGGGATTTAGTCCATCTCCCTAAGGGGAGAAAAATGGTTCGATGTAAGTGGATCTATCGGACCAAGTTTGCAGCGGATGGTAGTGTGGATAAGTATAAGGCTCGACTTGTTGTGAAAGGTTTCTCTCAGGTTGCAGGTGTTGACTATATTGAGACCTTTGCACCCGTAGCCAAGATGAACTCCATTCGTTTGGCACTTGCTATTGCTGCAGCTCATGGTTGGGCTGTACATCAGATGGATGTGAAGAGTGCTTTTCTTCATGGTGATCTTGATGAGGAGATTTATATGGAGCAGCCACAGGGTTTCATCCAGGATACTTCCTTGGTTTGCAGACTACAGAAATCTCTCTATGGCCTTAAGCAGGGCCCCAGGGCTTGGTATGCCAAGATGGATTCCTTTCTTCTCTCCGTCGGGTTCACAAGGTGTCATTCTAATCCGAATGTCTACATTTTGCGACAAGATGACTCTCACTTGATACTTGTGCTCTATGTTGATGATTTGATCATTACAGGGAGTACCGCATCCATCATTAGTAGGGTCAAATCTGCTTTGCATGACAGATTTTCTATGACTAACTTGGGTCTTTTGCACTACTTTCTCGGGATAGAGATTTCATAGTCACCTTCCGAGATTACACTATCGTAGCCCAAGTATGCTCTTGATCTACTTGCATGCTTTCATATGGCTGATTGTAAGCCTGCCCCAACTCCCTTTCTTTCCGGAGTCAAGCTTGAGGCTCAGTGTTCTTCTCCACCAATTGATGCCACTTTGTATCGTCAGCTTGTGGGTAGTCTCATCTACTTGACCCATACACGCCCTGATATTTCATTTGCAGTTGGCATGGTTTCCCGCTTCATGCAGGAACCACATGAGCTTCATTAGAAAGCCACCAAATGCATCCTTCATTACATCAAGGGTACACATCACTATGGGATTCACTATGCAGCAGGCACAGGACTTCGCTTGGTTGGTTACACAGACTCCGATTGGGTTGGCGATCTTGATGATCGCAAGTCTACTTCTGGTTACAGTTTTCACCTTGGTTCAGGCCCTATTTGTTCGCAGAGAAAGAAGCAACATGTTATTGCTCTCTCTTCGACTGAGGCTGAGTATCGAGGCGTTGTTAACGCAGCGACTGAAACCATTTGGCTCCAGCAGATTCTCACAGAGTTTGGATTCACCACTCCACGGTTGACAGTTCTACATTGCGACAATCAGAGTGCTATTGCAATCTCGAAGAACCCGGTCCAGCACCAGCAGACCAAACACATCAAGATTCATATGCACTATATCCAAGAGCTCATTCAGGAGCAGGTCATTGATTTGCTGTATTGTCCTACAGCGGAGCAGGTTGCTGACATATTCACCAAACCTTTCACCGAGAGCAAGTTCCAGCAGTTGTGAGCTCTCTTGGGGGTGCAGGATCTGTCATTGGGGGGGGTCAGCCGACTTCTCCTTCCTCTCTTATGGGGGGACTTTTTCCTCTTTGAGGTTTTGTCCTCCTTCTTTGAGAGTCTTTTGTACTTTCATCTCTCTTTTGGGGGGAAGTTTTTTCCCACTGGGATTTCTCCCTTTCTCCATTTGTGAGAGATTGCATTGCATAGTTTTGCTTGCATTAGCATATTGTACATGGGTACCTATCATGGCCTAGTAGCCAGGACCCATCTTGCATTGTTGACTTGAGTCTTCATTCCCCTAAGTTGCACTTAAGGGGGGGTGTTGGTGTAAATAAATATTCATTTTGGATATTATTACACTTTACTTAAGTTAACTTAGGATAATGCATCTCTTCGTAGTTTGGATTTGAGACACTTAGGGAAGTGTGCACATAGGGATAGAGCTTGTAGGAGAAATTCCACCTTTTGTGGTCTTATTTTGTTGTTACACTCCACATTCGGTGGGTCATCCACCTCTTGTGGAATATTATATTATTTCTCCTACCTACCCCTAGTATTTCTTACCTACCCTTGTTCCTCATTGAGCCACATGTCATAATTGTGTGCTCATACATCCATATGGCCTTGCCTATATAAGCAGGCCTATATTCATTGTATTGGTTAATCCAGTTGATCATTTGCATATTGATGAGAATACAATTTGTTCTTATCATTCTATTGTCTCTCTTTATGCTTTTCATTGTGCCCTTGATCTTGGCAAAATCCTACAAAAAATTTACCTAACTTTTGTGCTTGCGGGAGGGGTATTGCTTCAAGACTACTAACAAGTTTGTTGCAAGACCTTTGGCAAAGATTTGATTTTGAGATTTCTTGCTTTGTCTTCTTTAGATTAGCAAACACTTCAATTGGTGCTCTAAAATTAACGAGTGTCTTTTGTGTCTTGAGCAATAGGATCTTTTTGTTTTACCTTTTAGAGGGTCTGCCTCCTAAGTAGCCCATAAGGCCAAGTGAGAGGGAATGACCCAAGTGGTGACAAGCTAAACCAAGCTCTTCCAAGTCACTATAAATAAGTGTTTGTGATGAAAGTTGCAAGCAACGGGTGTTACATGATGTTATAACGACGTTATGACTCCCCATAAACCCTATAATGTGCAACCTCTATAGGTTGGGAGGCCTTCCATTTAACGGAGCATAACACGCTGCTAATTATAGCCACCCAAACAGATGCCCTTACTAGACACCATTTTGTGTTAGAAGCTAAAACCCTTCTAGTTGTTGGCGCAGGAGGTCGGACCTCTCAAGTGGCTCACATTCTTACAGTTCTTAGTAGAGATACAGAGTTCACCACGGGGAGCTTTCGTGGGGACTGGTGCTTGGCTGCCCCGGAGAAGTGAGTGTCGATGGTGGAGCCAGTGAGGTCAAGCATCTAAGTATCCACTCTGAATTGCATAGCTCGAGGTAACCCCCCAAGTGAGATTCAACAACTATTGTCTCGGTCAGCCCTAGGATTTGTGCTTGCATGATCAAAACACTTTTAACATTTTCAAACAAAACAAAGAAACATTGTGTCTACTGAGTTTTGAAGTGTATGCAAAAAATATTTCACATTTGGAAACATTTTTTATCCTTTGGATAAAATACTTTCAAACATTGAGTCTTCACTGTTATTGTTTCCTCTTGCCATGAAAAGAGTCAAAAACATTGAGATTTGGTCACATTAAACAACTTCACAATCGGACAAAATTGCACAAAGTATCAGAAAACATGTCTGTGACTGTTAAAATCATGTTTGTGTTCATAAATTGCATCTGTGCAGTACAAAATTGCATATGTGTCCTACAACAGAATATCAGCAAGAAATTGTCACATTTTTAGAAACTGTGTCTCTGACATTTTAAACCACGTCTGTGCAGAGCAGAATTGCATCTTTGACTTTCAAGCTAAAATTGTCATTATCACTAGAAAATTACATCTATGTTTACTATAACTACATTTGGGATCATGAATCACGTATGGGTTTGTTAAAACTGTGTCTGTGTTCACAACTAAGAAATTGCAAAAGATTTGTCAAGAGAAAAATGACTTAAGTTTTCAGATTCAAAGAGCTTCTAAGGATGCTTCCTATAGGGCTTCATTTTTCAGTCAACCTATCTTGATCACACAAAGTCAATCATTTTCCTTCACTTGCATTGCCCTCGTACATCTTTTCTAAATTTGAGTCAAAATGTTACTTTGCTTGTCCTCATCAAACTTTGCAAACATACTACAACACAACACTAGGTGATTCCCGTATCAAGATCTATCATCTTAGGGTCTCATTTGGTCTTCTTGAGTCAAGGTCAACTTACCCCATCAAGAGATCCATCATCTCTTTGGAAGCCACACCTTACTCAAACATACATACTTTGGTCTTACACTCTTGGACATTGCAAGTTTACCCTAGATTCATCTACACTTCATACACCTCTTGCTCTTCTATAGTCTTTGCATTGTCATCCTACCTTTTCATTTTGGTCAAGACTTTAGCCTATGGTTGAAACCCATTCACAAAGTTCTAGAAGGGAATTCGAAGAAGCTTTAAGGTCTTTAAACATGAGTACTTATGAGTTTTATGGAGATGAGTTTTACAATCCATTTGATAATTGTAGTAATATACTAGACAATGATAATTATGACAACAACAATGATAATAACAATGACAATGCATATGTGGATTCTGCAGAAGTTGTGGAAACTATCATGGATCCCCATTTTAACAAATTGGTTCAAGAAATTATAAAGAGGGCTAGACAATATTTCCTACAAGTCATGGCACAAAGTGGAACAAGATTACCCCGTGATTTTGATATGTCACAAAGTTTGGAGGATGATACAAATCAAATAAATCAAGTAAGTACAAGACAAAGGAGGCCTAATAATGGTGGTAACAAGAGAGAGTGTATCATGCTTGAGTCACCTTCCTCCCTATTTTGAAAACCTGAAATTTCAAACACATACACTCATTCTCATGCCAATTATGATAGAACCTCTCATGAACAACCCTGCAGTCATCCTTTCCCATGGAGAAGAACTACCAGTATGCATGACCATGATGATACCCAAGATAATACCAATGCATACAATTATGCTCAAGCAAATATTCAAAATCATGACACGAGGAGAGCCTGTGTCAGATTTGAGGGCAATACTCAAGATCACTCTTATGATACCTCCCATATTCATGGTCATGACATGTATCAACCTAGACCTAGTGCTCCTTATTACAACACCATACCAAGTGGTCCATATACAAGCTACAACTATGTCCCTCCTTCATATGAACACATCTATGATCAATACCATCCATACATGCAATATATCCCTCCTCCTCTGCTTGGTGGCTCAGGCATGGGACTAGCTCAAAGAGAAAAGACAGCACCCAAGAATGACTTGCAACAACAGATTAAGGATTTACAAAAGTAAATGGCAGACATGAATACACCAAAGCAACAGTACACAATGAAAGATATATTTCCTTACCCATTTTGATAGAAGCATTCCAATGCCTCCATCCCTCCACATTTTGTGACACCAAAATTTGATAAATACAAAAGCAAAGGGGATCCTAAGGCACACATAAGACAATTTATCACAGCTTGCATCTAGGTAGCAGGAGAAGAAACCTATTTGATGAGGTTTTTCCCACAAAGTTTAGGTGAACAAGCAATGGAATGGTTCTCCCAACTTCCACCTATAATTATGTCATGGATTGATCTAGCAGAGGATTTTATGCAACACTGCTCATACAACATTTAAAAAGATGTGTTAATAGCTACCTTGTGCAATACTAAGCAGAAAAATGGGGAATCTTTCTCTTCATTTTTACAGTGATCCAAAGGTCTTGCTAGTCAATGCTCTTGTGATATCCCACAAAAACAAATGATATAAATGCTCACTCAAAATGTCAACAAGGATATTGGATATGAGCTAATAAAATCTTGTTTGTCTACCTTCAAGGAGGTCATTGAGAAAGGAATGGCAACAGAAAAAGTCCTTATTGAACAAGGTGTCATAAAGATATTCAAAGACAACAAAGAGGAATCAAATGGGAAAGACAAACCCCGCTTTTGGAACAAGAATAAGAACACAGTCAATGACGGGGTAGTAGATGCAAATATTGTGAAACCTAAGATTACTTTTCCTGGTGCAAGCTCTTCTAATATGAACGATCAAGTGAACAATCAAAGGCAGTCCAAACCCCGAAGAAAGTACACTCTATTGGGAGAACTGATTGAAACAACATTCAAGAAGTTAGTGGCAAAAAAGCTCATAATGCTACCAAATAATCCACCATATGAGCCAAAAGTAAAACCAAATTGGTGGAATGATGATGAATATTGTGAATATCACAAGAGAAAAGGGCATCTAACTAGCAATTATCACAGATTGAAGAATATCATGCAGGATCTCAATGACAGAGGTGGCATAGAAGTTGATGGACATAGCTCCAATGAAGAGCATGCGATGTTCAAGGAGCCATTTCCTAAACATGACAAAGGAAAAGCCAAAACTACAAATAATCAAGCTAATTATACCAAGATGCCCTATTTTTAAGGAAGTTGCAGCATATGAGTATGATGGTGACATGGATAATGTTGATAGTATTAATGATGTTGAGACTGATATTATTAAATCTCCTCATGCTCTTTATACATGTGAAAATGATCGAGTTGGTTATGACCCTACAATTCAAAGTAATGACAATATATATATGGAGGGGATGAATGTGTTTTCTCAAGAAGTAGCACCTGAAGCAAGTGAAGACATCATTTATTATCAGCAAGTAGAAATTGAATGTCAAGTTGAGAATGACTTTAAAGTATTCAAATCCATTGTATGAGGATACAATAGAAGAAGATCAGATTATAGATTGTCGCAATGCATTTGAAAATGACTTTCAATTTTTTCTAATCCCTTTTATGATGAAGCAATGGAATATAATCAGATAATGTTCTACCAAGAAGCATCTGAGTATGGTTTTCACAAGGTTTCAAATCCACTGTATGATAAGGATAGAATATTTTCAAATGATGGGGACACTTTGTCATCTTATAGACAAGATAATTATGCTGATGAAATTGACATGTCTGATTTGTCTATCTCTAATGGTCTCGCACATGGTTGTGACACTGAATCCGATAAATATAAATATAGTTCATGTGAGCCTAGGCACAGTTTTTATAATAAAGAAAATAAATTTGATGTTGGTCAAGAAATTTTATTCACCCTTTCTTGAAATGGTTTGTGTGAAGAAGATAGGGTCAATAATGAGTATGCTCATGAAATGGAAGTGAGTAACAATGAACTTAGTGAGATAAATTCACTTGAAACTCATGGTGAAGACTATAAAGAATCTAAAAAATACAGTGGTTAGTGAGAGCTTTGAGTTTCAGGACAACATGATAGAGATTGAAGATGATTCTGAGGCTCATAATAGCAATGATTAGGTTCAAAACTTTAGCTATGATGACTTTAATGATCAAACATTTATGAACTTATATGAATCTTCTTTTGAGAATCTATATATGGACATACACAGTAGTTGGGGAGATGAACCAACTCTGAAATTAGAAGTATCTATCCATGAAGAACTCCTTGAATGTTTGTGTGGTATGCACAAAAATGAATCTAATAAATTTTTATTTGATGTGAAAATTCATGATGAGGTAAATATTGATGATCATATTCATGTGTTGGAGCTTGAATGATTTCAGTTTTCAAATTAACTGGATGAGTTTTTTTTAAAGGATGGCAATGGTGTTGACAATGAGATATGTCACATTGTGTGTGGACATGTACTATATGGTAGGAATGAAAAATATATTTTAAACTATGATGATTTTCATTACATGCATGTAATCTTGACACAAGTGGGTGCCAAATGTATTAACAATGATGAGTATGGTAGATGGATGAATGGTGGCATTTATAATGTGTATGAGTAGATGTTGGGAAATGATATTTTTGAATAGATTGATCATACTATTCTATGATTAAAATAATATATTTGTTGCAAGGTGTGTTCCCTTGGTCTCCTTGTGTTGTGTAGCGCAACGCTTGGGTTTGTGGCATGGCTTAACCACCTCCTGCGGATCCTATAAGTCCAGTGGTTGTATCGGGTATTAACAAGTCGATATTTTGGTGCAACGGCAACCACACTTGTAACAAGTGGTATTAGAGCCTTGTCACAGGTTCAAACCCCTCTCTTACATTGGGGGGGAGGGGGTATTGTTGTAAGATGTGTGCCATTGGTCTCCTTGTGTTGTGCAACACAACGCTCGAGTTTGTGACATGGATTAACTCCCTCTTGTGGATTATATAAGTCTAGTGGTTGTACCGGGCATTAACAAGTCAATATTTTTGTGCAAAGACAACCACATCTTGTTTATCGTCATGATAAAAGGATAATTTCCCTATGTTTCCAGCATATTGATGTACTCCTCTTTCAATTTGTATAACCTCAGGACCTCGTTTGATATGTTTGCCAAGCTCAAACTGAATACAATTTATTCTGATTTTTAGTGTGCACAATGTTACATCATCTAGGTAACCATTTTCATAGAGATAAAATTCATGGCCAATTGATTTTCATATAAAACCAATATTTTTCTCTTATTCTCCATATCTTGATGAGCGTATATGCTAGTTTGTAGAGACCCCGAACTCTATTTGATGTCTTTCCCTGGTCAAAACCAAATGCAGATTGTTCGGGTTTATTTACAAAATAGTGTTAAATCTATTAAATTGACTCTACATCCTAATTTTTATTTTGCAATTCAATGGTCTACATCTTGAACCAATTGGTCCACTAAAATATTTGTAGTTCAATGATCTCATGTACAATTTTTTAGAGTCTCCAAAGTCCATTTGATATTTTTACCAAGTCCAAACCATTTGCAGTTCATAGTTATTTGTAGTTTGTGCGGTGATAATTTTTCCACAAAGTCATATCAGATGACTTTCATGACAAGTGGATTGGTTCCAGGTATTATCCACATATTAATGTAGCCATGTATTCACTTGCAAAGTATCAGGGTGAGGTTCGCCATTTTTTCAAAGCCAAAAGCAAATGTAGTTTATTGAGTTTTGACATCTACTTTCACAGAAAGCTTCAGAATGGTAATTTTTATCATTAATATATGACACGCAGAATTAAATTAGGCAAAAGCCCTTTGCACACATACTCACCATAAATGAATAAATCTACATGCCAGGTGGTGGATTCTCAGGGTTAGAATCAATAGCTGCAAAATATCTTCACTGACAAGTGAAATGTTTTCACAATCAACAGAGTCGAATACAGTTGCTTCATGAATTTACTTTTACCCAGGTGAAATAATGTTCACAGGAAAAGGCCAAGGCACACAAGAAAAGGAGGATGAATATTTTCACAAAAGGTGATTAAGTGGGTGAAAATCACAAATAGTAAGGTTAATGTTTTGACCTCAAAGGTGACAACAATTTTGCAGAGATGCACTGGGTGAATTTGCAGTTAAAATCACATGTGGAATTTTATCATTAAGAGAAGAATTGTTTTTGTAGTTGCAATTGATACATTTCCATCTAACATAATATATTCACAGGAAGTGTAAATGGCTAGCCAGATAAGGAGAAAATAACAAAAGTTATTTGTTGAAAATAAAGAGGGAAAATGTGGGTCATAAAGTAAAGGAAATGAGAGGGAAGACAAATGTCATCAACATATCAAATTTGAAGGAAGGATAACTGTCAACTGCAAATTTCATATAGAGACTTATGCTCTTCTTTTTATTCTTCTTTCTTTTCTTTTTTGGGGGTTCCACTTTCATTTTTTTTGAGGTGTAATTGTTTGTACAGATTAATTTAGGATTGCGTTCTTCTTTGAAGTTCTAATTTCAGTATGTTGTGATCAAATTTGTGTTGATGATAAGCAAGCTAGTTTGCACTATTATGAATTCAAAAGTATGTTGTGATGTCTCCCCCACAGGCCTCGAAAATCCTGAAGAGCGGAAGATAATAGTCTTGTGAATGAATCTTGTTAGTTGGCCATTGATCACATATTTTTTTTGATAGAAGAAGGCTAATTCTTAGGGAATCCCGAGGTAACAAATGGAGAAACCAATATCAAGTTCTAATAGTTAGATATTAAACTATTAATGTGTTTAGTAATGTTTTATGTGTAGGTTCTAATCAGGGATAACTTTAAGAAAGCACCCCTCGGGCAAAAAAACTTACTTCGAAGGAAAAATTATTTAAGTGTATTGGCGATTTTTATCCACCTTTTGAAAATTATTTAATTTGTTTGGCTAATATTTCGTTATTTATGGAAAAATATATATTTTATTGGCGATTTCATGAATTCATTGCCATTAATAGACAAGGCACATCACATCACATCACATTGAGTCCGAACTCTACAGGATGTATTGATAAGTGCAACCTCATTGACATGTCACACATACCTAAAATCCATCAATGATTTTAAATTGTTCAATGATCATAGATCAATGACTGAATTTTTATCTCAGCCCAAATTTTTTAAGAGAACGTAGTTCTCCAGAAAGTGCCCGGAATGGAATTGGATTCAATAGACACGTATCAAATGTCACAGTCAATAATGTTGGTCATTTAATATATGTCTTTTCACTAACTGCAATCCACTTTGCCCCCACGACTTCAGCACGACTTCCAATATGGTATTTGGTACTGGTTTAGAGTTGTTTCCAATTTCACACACTAGTGCAATTATGGGAAAGATTTGCAAAGACATACAAAAGATTTTAAAAAAATATAAAGGAATTAATATGGTTAAAGAAGGAATTATTACAATCAAGAGCTTCATCTATTTATAGACGATCTCTGCTTCTTTCATCTTCAATTAGCCTTTGGTAGATAAATCATCGAAGCTCAGGGTAGTTAAATTATGCCTCTGGTTTAGGTCTATAGGCTCAGGTTGTATAATTTGGTATTCTGATTTCTCAAGATGGACACTCCTATCTGCTTGAGAAGCATGTATGCGGAGGACAAGAGGGCCTTTGTGGGCTCCGTTAGAGACCCAACCCTCCAATCAGTCTATAAGGAGGTTGGGATGTTCACCAATGAGGCTATGAGGATGGTGTTGGGCAGAGAGTTTCTGCGAAATGAAAATAGATGTTGTGTTAACACAGATTTTACGTCCCGATTTTTGGTGTCTCTTCTGGACCTCGGAGGAGACAAGGTGGATATGTTGTTGTTGTTAAGGAAGGTGTTTAAAGAAGACTTCCTTGGAGATGATTTAAACTATTGTTGTCATCTTTGTAGAAATAGAGGTGGGGATCCCTTGGGCGAATGAATTAACCAAGCTTCCACCCTGACCAAACAGTGGTCAGGCAACCTTTTCTTTTGAACCTGAATGCGGAGCAATTGATGCGTCATAGGAAATGGGCGCAAATTGGTAGGGACTTTCTCCCGAAATGGTTTCTCCTGGATGACTTTCCAGACTACATATGGCTTGAAGAATTCTCACAGCTTATAATGTCTGAAGAATTCTACATAGAGGGAGGGCAAGAATCTTAGGGTAAACCATGAATGTGTCCACTGCATGTGCCCTAGCCCTAACCCCCTAGTAGTTTTATTTTTTTGGCTATTTCCTCGTAACCTCACTCATTTTGGCTTTAAAATTTTTGAGGGACTCTGACATGTAAAAATTGTAAATTTGTGAAACATATATATTAATGATAATTTTGCAAATTCCAGTTCGTTTCAGTTTGCCTCTTATGGATATTAAAATGTTTTATATTTCATTTTAGTATTTGTTGTTGTAGTCACACAAATCGGTTCATTTTAATTAAATGAATATTTCGTATTTATTTGATTAAAAATCCACTAGCCATCAGTTAATTAAATTAATATTTAATTAATTCATCCCCAAACATTCTTCTATTAATTAAATAAATTATTCAATTTATTTTAATTAATTCATTAAATCAAATTCCATTCAATTAAATAAATAAAATCTATTTATTTAATTAAAATTCCCTTTTCCTCTTTTAAATAAATTAAATAAAACATTTATTTAAATCATTATCCCCACCCCACTTGCATTTTCCTACAAATGCAACTTGCACACATTTTGAAATAAATGAATTTTTATTTTAAATAAAATCCTATTTTCCCTCACCCTCCAAATCCACTTGCAAAATCTAATCCCCTTCTAGATTCTTCTAAACCCTTCCTAATTA
Organism: Cryptomeria japonica; assembly: GCF_030272615.1. Taxonomy (NCBI): domain Eukaryota; kingdom Viridiplantae; phylum Streptophyta; class Pinopsida; order Cupressales; family Cupressaceae; genus Cryptomeria; species Cryptomeria japonica. The sequence continues at coordinate 410,330,208 of NC_081414.1, read as the reverse complement.
GTCTAATCCATCCCCTAATTATTGTCACATTCCTAAACAAAATGGAGTCACTTCTCAAAGCCTAAAAGTCTTTGATAACCATTAAAGGCTTTCAACCTTCAACCACTAAATGTCTCAAAGTCTTGGATAACCTTTGAAAGCTTCCAACCTTCAACCACTTAATCCACAAAGTCTTCAAAAACCGTTAATGGTTAACCCAAACCCTCCCACATGGTTAAAACATTTGTTTTGACTCAACCTCTACCCAACCCAAGGGTCTCATCAGGCCTTTAATGCTTTGACCATGATTATCTCTTAATCGTTTGCACAAAGGTTTATCCTTGCATTAACTCCTAATCCAGTGGGTAATCCTAATTTAGACTTGACCCTTAGCCTTTAGATAACCATGAGGTCTTCTCAGGCCTTTAATGCCTCCAACCTCTTCTCTCAACCCAATCCTGTGTTGACACTTGTCACTATTTTATTGGTGCCAATTGTGCACATGGATCCCCAACTTTCAAGCTTGCCCTTGATTAAACCCTTCAATCTTGGCCATCCATTGCTCCATTTTTCCTATAAATAGAGCCCATTCCTTCATAATCCAGATCCTGAAAACTTGTATGCATTTAGGCTATAGACATTTTAGAGAGCATTTAGCATAAGCAATCTAACATCTTGTCTTTTTGGTAAAATCAATCATTTTAGCATCAATAGCATAGTATTTAGCTTTTCATTTCATATTTGAAGCTTAATATTAAATCTCAATCCTCCATAAGCATCCATAGTGCAAAAAGCTGCTAAGAGCTACACTATTTTGGAACTTGGAGAGGAGAGGAACAAGGGAGAAGGAGCTAAGGCCATGCTAAGAGGCAGTTGGAGATGTCTCATAATCTTTGTTTCGGTTATTAGATACATTAGCATGCTTTTAGTGTCTCTCTTGGTATGCCTTCATAGATTAGTTTTTGATTGACTAACACTAACGGTTTTTGTGTCTTTGGTGTTGTTTATCATTTGCTAACCTTGTGCCATTTTGCAGGGCATCATTTGGTGAACCCGACGTGAATCGAACCACCAAAAACAAATCCTTTTTTTAAAAAAAACTAACATATTTGCTTGTTGAAAGTGTCACACAGGTCGCGCTTCGGCGCTATTGAACACGTTTTAGCGCTACCGACACTTTTTCTTTCAACGCTATTGCCCCCACAATAGTGCTATTGTCAAAGTTTCGGTGGTTTGGACATACAGACTAGCACTACTGTGTAAAATAGCGCTTCTGTCAAAACACAGACTAGCGCTATTGCGACAGAGTGTTGTCCAAGTCGCCTTGTAACCGAAAAATTGAATATCTTAGGCTTGTAGAAGCCCCCCTTGGACATAAATTTTACTAACAAATTGTGGTTTTTGCAGGTTAAAACTAACCCCTAAAAATCATAAAATTTTCATTTTGGTGCTTTTAAAAACTTGAAAAACAAAAAAAAACAAAAAAAAAAAACAAATTTCCATTGTTTTCTAGTTAGGATTCATCTTTTTTTGGTGCTTAAAATCAACAACACAAATTTGATTTCCTTGCATCAATTCGGACCTAAAATTTACAATCCACACTTCAATTTTGGGCAAGTAAAAAGAACAATCCACTTGTTTTGATTTTTGCAAGCGATTTTTACTTCATGCAAACATGTTTTCCATTAAGTTGACCAGGATTTCAAATTCTAGAATACAAAACACATTGCTTTTTGAAGTTAAAAAGAACACCATGACTGTTGGAGCAACATCTCCAAATAGTTAGATCACATTTGCAAATGCTGGATTAAAAAGAACAAGTGTTTTACGTGTTTGGCACGCTTGTGCACAAAAGTCAATCGAGTGGTCCTACCTCTAACACACACTATCCTCTCCCTTGGCTTTCGTGGTCCTAGGTGCAAGAGAAAAGTGTTAGTAACGCTCACATTTTATCTTTTTAAAAGAGGCCTGCCAAGGGATTGATACTCTTGGGAACGACCTCGAGCGGTAAATCCTTCGAGCCGCTATAGAAATCAGGTGAGAGCGAAAGCTGTAGCCTTGGGTATAGCTGTTCCTATAGTGTAACTAGCCGAAAGGACAAATGGGCCCCACCACTGGTTACAAGGCTCTTAAGTGAGTCACTGCAGAATGAACTTATGTCCAAAAACATCGAACATGACTAAACACCTTTAAGTAGTAGCCCACCCGTTCTATTGATTGAGGATATTTGAGGTATAATTTAGTGCAAGAGCATAGAAGGTTTTGCTCCCAAGATACTCACCATACATATTTCCTTGAGTAGAAACATAGCTTTTTGAAAAGCCACTTGTGGCTTGATAAAAGTGGTGACTCCCCCATCATAGGGATCATCTATTTGTTATGCTCGTGCAAGACTTAGTATATCACATCCTCACCTGCCACGGCGGGATTCATAAGGTATGTAGTACCAAAGTCAAAGAAATATCAAGATGTGGGCTAAATTTATCACAACTGGCCATTTGACCTTAGGGATAAAGAGTGTTTGAAGTGTGTTCATTTTACAGACCTAGTGCAAATTGAGCCGACTTCAGGCTTTGGAAATACATCTTAAAATACATCTAAAAGAAGGGTCAAAAAAAAGTCCAAGGATTGGGTTAATCTAGACCCATACTCATTTGTGCCTTTGAGGCTACAATCTTGTGTTTGTGTGCTTGCTTTGTTTTCTTGTCAAAGAAAAATCAAAAAATCAATCCCAAAAAACAAAGTATTCATCCAACATCTGTCAACACAACCAAAAATACCAAAAACAAAGTGCAAACAACACAGAGTCACAACTTTTATGACCATTCTTCACATCTTGCGAAAGAAGAAGTGTCATAAGAATATCAACTTGAAAAGAAGACCATTGAGCTCAAAGGCTTTAATCAAAAGGAGGAAATTCTTCTATATCAATCGACAAATCTTTGTCTCCCATAGAGTCTTTCTACATCGCATGCGTCTATACCTTCAAGGTAAAACAAACGAGTTTGATTCAGAATCATTGAACACAAGAGCTTTTATGCAATATAGAGCTCTGAGTTATCACAAAAATCAAGGAGGAAAGATTAATCCCAACTTTTTCCCCAACCTCTGCATCACCTACAACACAGCTCGAGAAATACCTACAACACCTGAAAGGGAAGAGGAAGAGTTTGTCCCATTTATAACACAAAGTTTTTATTGAAGTTGAAAACATTTTCATCCATCATCTCACTCATACATCATAACTTCATCATAAATCCGTCCCCAACTCTCAAAACATTAAGAGGTTCTTGTCCCAAGATTCCTTTTTAGATATTGCTTGAAATCAAACACATCACATCACTTTTTAGATTGTTTCTACATCTAGGATAAGCTCATCCTAAGAGACACATCTACGCAGGTTAAAACTAGTTCATGAGTGAATCCTCTCATTACTAGGTAGTTAAATCTGTAACACATCTCAGATTTCTCTACACCTTATCACATCAAATCTTATCAAAACAAGCAAGCAATTCAAAGAAGGAATTTCGGTTACATCTACCTTAAAGTGCTAGAGATCCACATACAACACAAATCACCAATCATCAATCTTTCATTTCATCAACAACTCATCATCATCTTTGATCAACTTCAACAAAAACTTGTAAACAAAATGGCTCAAACCCGATCACAGTCGAGACAATGAGAAATAGAAAGAGAAGAGGAAGAAGAGGACAATATCAATGAATTTCAAGAAGCACTTGGAGGAAATGCAGATGACGAAAACCCAAATACTCCCACTCCTGCAACAATAGAAAGGGCTCAGCATAACCCCCTCTTTAACAGATTGTTTGACGAAATACTCAGGAGCAATGCGGATGCTCACTTCTTAAGACTCGCTCAAGAAGGAGCAAAACTCCCCTCTGACTTTGATCTTGCCCAATTAAGACAAGCATCAGAAAGACAAAGTCGCCATGAAGAGGAAAGAGGTAGAGATCCCATCAGATATAACATTCCTCGAGGTAACCCACCACCTCCTCCTCCAAATGAAATGGAGATGTTGCGGCAACAAGTCGAGACTCTCGCCCAACAGCTTCATAGTGGTGTCAAGATTAACCAATTCTCACTCAATGATATCTGTCCCTATCCTTTTGACAGGAATCTTTATATGCCACCCTTTCCAAGAGGATTCGAAACACCCAAATTTGAAAAATATAGAGGAAAGGGGGATCCCCGTGATCATGTCCGAGAATTTCATTCCGCTTGTCTTGAAGTGGCATATGAAGACACCTACCTAATGCGCCTTTTTCCCCAAAGCTTGGGAGGAACAACCACATCATGGTTTTCCCGACTACCAAGTGGCATTAGAACATTTGAGGAACTCATCCAGAAGTTCCTATCTCATTACTCTTATAACATTGAACGTGACATCACCATGGCTGATCTGTGCAACACCAAACAAAAACCAGGTGAACTATTCTCAGTATTCCTGCAAAGATGGCGCCAAATGTCTAGCAGACGTTCTCTTCAGTTACCTGAACGAGAACTAGTGGAAATTTTCATTTCCAACTTAAATGAAGAAATGGAATTTCACCTGGATATCAAAGACACAGACTCTTTTAACGATATGATCACCAAGGGTTTAAAATGTGAAAGGGCACTCATCAAAATCTTTAATGAACCAAAAGATGGTCCTCGCCCGCACTTCAATAGTGATAAACCGAACTTCTGGAACAAGAATAAGAATATCGTCAACGATGGGGTTGTGGATGCTCAAACTATCCAAAATGCACAACCTGTGGTTCGGTTTGCAAGACAAAATCCTCCACCTCAGAATAACACAAATGTTCCTTCCAATCAAGGTCGCATCACGTCTCATGATGAACCAAGACCTCGTCAGCAAAAACAAAAACGAACATACACTCCCTTAGGGGAACCCATTGAAATAGTGTTGCGACAACTCATTTCCCAAAATTTGGTCACTCTACCTAAGCTATCAAACTATGAGCCTCAGGTCAAACCGGCATGGTGGAGAGATACTGAACACTGTGAAATCCATCAAGGAAGAGGACACAAGACAAGTAATTGTCACCAATTGAAAGATCTCATTCAGGATCTTATTGATCGAGGAGAAATTGAAATTGAAGGACATGACCCAAAAATAACCAATAATGATCATCTAATGTTCAAGAATCCACTTCCATCACAAGATCAAAGGGGTCCTTCCACTTCCCGGCGAGGCACTGATACCACTGATTATACGCAGGCTGCGTATAACTACACTGTAAATCACCTGTATGATGCCAGTGAACAAATTGCAACTATCACCTTCAAAAATCCCACCTCAAATTGCAATGTTGTTACACGTCGTGGCAAGGTCACCATCAAGGCAGCTCCACAAGGCACCACCTCCGTCCCAAAGCAGTACAATCTTGTGGAACAATTAGACAAAACCCCTGCACTTATATCCATTTTGGAGCTTTTGCGTCTGTCACCCTCTCATAAAACTATCTTGGATCAAGCACTCCAAGAAGCGTCAGTCCCCGCAAATCTAAATACGGACCAATTTCAAGCCATGGTTGGAAATCTAAAGTCATCACCTTGTCTCACTTTTTCCGAAAGTGATAACTCTTCTTTCCAACAACCTCATAATGCTTCGCTACACATTGAAGGCTTTATCAACCAACACAGGATCAAGCAAGTCTTAATCGATAATGGAGCAGGCCTAAACATTTGCACACTACAATTGGTCACAACATTGGGATATGCAATAGAATCAGTGGATCCTTGCAAGAAGATCACCATCAAGGCCTATGATGATGCAGAGCGTTCATCCAAAGGAGCTGTGGTACTACCAATCCGAGTCGGTTCTATGGTAAAGCACATAATTTGTCAGGTTTTGGACCTTCCTCTGCCATACAATCTATTGTTAGGAAGACCTTGGATACATGCCATGCAAGCTGTTCCATCTACCTATCATCAATGTATCAAGTTCCCACATAACGGTACAGAGATCACAATCCTGGGCGATGCAAATCCCTTTGCATTTTGCCATAATATCAACCATCAACCAGAGATTACTGTTCCTAATAATAGAGAAGCCATTTCCTCCACATCATATATAAGTCCAGCCTCTCTTGCCAGTTCGAACACCACTATACCAAAGCAAGAAAAGCTTAAGATGAAGATCGCAGAGGAAGGTCCTGGGGAATACAACCTGAGTCAACTCTTTTGTGTGGGACAAATGCCCACTTCTCCTAGAACACATGGTAAACCACAACAGTTACTCCAACAACCACTAATCACGCCCACATGTGCCTTAACGCCTTTCATCCTTGGAAAGAGTCAAGAGGAAGAGACACAAGATGAGGACCTAGCACAATGGATCTATAAAGATCCCATCACCACTGATGAACCGCAAGTTACACTTCCTACAGAACAGTATGGCAAAGGCCTTCTCATTATGCAAAGAATGGGATATGATGGTCAGAGTGCTTTGGGACACTGTAAACAAGGACGACACGAACCTCTGCTGCCAGAATTCAAGCCGAAAGGTAATACAGGCCTTGGCTTTGAAAAAGAGATCCTTCCTAAACTCAGATTCAAAGGAAAACCCAGCAAACCATTTTGCCCACCTACTGCAAAGAGGACACCTTTCATAATCAAAGCACCATCAAGCACTATCCCCACTACCCCATCGAGGCTCACAACTCCACCATCACCAATGTCACTCATCCCATCAAACGAACTCGTAATTCCATCAATGACACCATTAGCAGCAGCAACTGTATCAGAACCCGCAGCAACATCTATGGCATCAGTAGTTCCAGCAGAAGTCACTGAGTCAACACTGCTGATACTTCCAGTAACAAATCCTTTCATCCCTATCAAACTTCCTGCCACATCGATTACTACAAAGGTACATCAACCAATCACACCTGCAGTGTTTAACTCAAAAGACATCCCAGTATGGTATAGCAATCGGATGCTGGAAAGTGATTCAGAGACCGACTCACATGAATGGGAATTTGATTCAGTACAGCTTAACACTTCAGATGAGGAAGACACATCACTACCTCCACCACGCAAAGACATCCCTGTTTACGGAGAAGCACAGATACAGACCACTTGGGTTCCTGAGCTGGAAATGTCTTCCACAGACCCTACGTCTCATCCTACGCCTGATTTTGACAGGGAAAGTACCATCAATGACCTTCACCACACTGTCTTAACCCTTACTGATACCTCTAACGAACTTAACCTAATCGATGAAGTAATGCCCATTATCCACCCTGAACTCATCAAATGGAACCAATCAAATCCCCCATGTCTTGACCTCTTCCAGAACGATGAGGCTATCATTGACTTTTTGGAATTACGGGATAATCTACCAAGCGGGGATCACAAAGCTGGATTCGCCATTGCACTTAATAGCGCAACATACTTTGGGGTGGATGCCAAACCTTTCAGTTGCAAAAATATAACAATAAAACATGGATCTTTCAGTGAAAACCACATTGTGGCGCTGTTTGATCCAACAAAAGTAAAAAGAAAGAGCGTATCCAACAGTGAAAACCTCTCTGAGGCGCCTGAGGATGAAGGGTTTGACATTCTCCCTGATAGTACACAACAAGAATGATCAACGATTCTCATCGAGGAAACCAATGAATACAATGTGGGGATTCCTGAAAATCCTCATATCATACATCTGGCATCTCTTCTCACTCCAGAGGAACGGCCTAAATTTATAGAGTTCTTCCAGAAGCGTCAGATCAACTTTGCATGGTCATATGCAGACATGCCTGGGCTTGATCCTGATTTAGTCATGCATCACCTCACCATAGCAGAAGGAGCCAAACTTGTCAAGCAGAAGCTTCGTAAGATGCATCCTCAGATTGTAGTGCTAGTCAAAACAGAACTCAAGAAACTCCTAGATGTTGGTTTCATTAGACCAATTGATTATGCAGAATGGATCTCCAATATTGTGCCTATCGGCAAACCAAAAGGGGGCATCCGCATTTGTACTGACTTTAGAGATTTGAATAAGGCATGTCCTAAGGATGACTTCCCCCTACCAAATATCGACATCATAGTGGATCTAACAGCAGGACATGCCATGCTTTCACTCATGGATGGCTTTTCAGGATACAATCAGATAAAGATCACACCGGAGGATCAGCATAAGACAGCCTTCACATGTCCATGGGGCACATATTGCTGGAATGTAATGCCTTTTGGTCTCAAGAATGCAGGAGCGACCTATCAGAGAGCAATGACCACCATCTTCCATGACATGATGCATACTATGATGGAAGATTATGTGGATGACTTACTAGCAAAATCACTCACTAGAGAGGGTCATTTGGACATATTAGAGAGAATCTTTGATAGACTGGAACAATATCATGTTCGACTCAACCCAAAGAAATGTGTCTTTGGAGTGACCTCCGGGAAGCTTCTCGGATACATTGTCTCAAGCAAAGGCATTGAGGTCGACCCAGCAAAGGTAAAAGCAATCATGGACATGCCACCTCCAAAGAATATTAGTCAGCTAAGGACATTACAAGGACGGCTTCAATCCATCTGAAGATTCATTGCACAATTGGCTGATAAGTGTCACCCATTTACACATCTGCTACACAAGAACATCCGCTTTCAGTGGGATGCCCGATGCCAGCAAGCATTTCAGACACTTAAAAACTATCTCATGAATCCACCATTGTTGATGCCACCAGATCCAAGTAGACCGTTGTTACTTTATATCTCGGCAACAAGTACAGCATTAGGTGTATTACTGGCACAACATAATGCAGAAGGCAAAGAGTGTTCTGTATACTACATCTCTCGCACACTGGTCGGCTATGAACTCAATTACACACCTATTGAGCAAGCTTGCCTAGCAGTAATCTTCGCAGCTACTAAACTGAGGCACTATCTGTTAACACAAAAGGTACAACTCATTGCAAAGATTCATCCACTCAAGTATTTACTCAGCAAAGCAGCATTGACAGGTCGCTTGGCCAAATGGGTGATGATTCTAAGTGAATTTGACATTGAGTACGTGGATCGTAAAGCTATCAAAGGTCAAGTTATTGGAGATCAGTTGGCCGATGCACCCCTCACAGGTGATCATCCTCTTATTTCCAATTTTCCAGATGAAGAGATATTCATGATCACAACAGCACAACCATGGAAACTATATTTTGATGGGTCATACACTAGGCACGGCTCGGGGGCAGGCATTCTGTTTATCACACCTCAAGGTGATAGCATCCCGAAGTCTTACAGGCTCACATTTCCATGCACAAACAACATAGCAGAGTATGAGGCCTTGATCACATGACTCAGGCTAGTCGTACAATGGAAATTACAAGAACTACAAGTATATGGTGACTCACAACTGGTCATTCGACAAGCAACAGATGAATATCAGACAAAGGATGATAAACTCATGCCATATAAGCAAATGGTGGACACTCTAAAGACATTATTTACTACTATCACTTTTGAGCAGATACCAAGAGATCAGAATCGAGCTGCTGACGCTATGGCTACCATCGCATCTCTCCTAGATCTTCCACAAAATTCAACACGCTACGAGTTCTTGGTAGAACAGCTTTGGATCCCCACTTATGATATCCCTGAATCCGAGATGATATGTCACCTTGTCGGTCCTGAATCCCCATGGTACGGTGAGTTCTACACCTATCTCCGCGATCACACCCTTCCTCCCAACCAATCGAATAACCAACGAAAAACCTTCATTCGCCAAACTGCTCGATATACCATTATTCCCGACACCCTATACCGACGCGGTCTTGATGGTACTCTCCTTCGATGTCTGGAACAAGGTGAGATAACAAAGGTTTTGGAAGAGGTACATGAAGGAATTTGCGGGACTCACTCAAGTGGTCCATCACTAGCCAAGAAGATCATGCGAGCTGGATACTATTGGCCATCTATGGAAAAGGATTCCTACTACTTTGTCAGGAAATGTAAGAAATGTCAAGTTCACGGTGACCTGATACATGCACCAGCCCAGGAACTACAACCAATCACGACACCATGGCCTTTCTGTCAATGGGGCCTTGACCTTGTGGGTAAGATTCATCCATCTTCATCCAATGGCCACAAATTCATTATTACCGCCACCGAATATTTCACAAAGTGGATCGAAGCTGTTCCACTTACCCAAGTCACCGGCAAGCAGATCGCCTCATTCATCCTTAATTACATCATCTGCCGGTATGGTGTACCCATGTCCATCGTCACAGATAACAGTCTCCCTTTCAAAAATCAGGATGTCTGTGAACTTTGTGAAAAATTTCATATCGAACACCGCTTTTCCACTCCCTATTACCCACAAGGCAATGGTCAGGCCGAAGCATCCAATAAAAATATATTAAGGATCCTCAAGAAAATAGTCAATGATGTCGGTCATGATTGGCATGTTCAATTGAATCCAGTGCTATGGGCATATCGAACTAGCATTCGAACCCCTACAAGTGCAACTCCTTATTCATTGGTCTATGGTGCAGAAGCTATCTTACCTATTGAAGTTGAGATACCGTCACTACGGGTTTCCTTGCACAATCTCATTGATGATGAAGCTTACAGAGTCTCACGTCTTCAGGACTTAGAGTTACTTGATGAGAAGCGACAAGCTGCATACAACCATCTCAAAGCCTATCAGCAGCGCATGAGCAGAAGCTACAATCACCGAGTTAGACCTCATACATTTGAGGTAGGTGATCTTGTTCTATGAGAGAATCCTCGCAACCAACCAAATCGAGAACATTAGGGCAAGTTTGAATCAAACTGGCTGGGCCCATATGTTGTCACTGCTGTGTTCGGGTCCGGGGCATATCAGTTGGCTACATAAGAAGGAGAACCGCTTGCAGATCCAATCAACAGCATGCACCTCAAACGGTTTTATACCTAAGCTGTACAGAGCATCAGGCTCCCCTACATACCAGAAAATACCAAAAACATTCAGAAAAATGTCCTGAAGAAAATACAAAAACATTCAAAAAAAGTAAAGAAAAATCATGCATCCAAACGGTGAACAACCACTCCGGTGGCACCTTGGGTAAGTACGGTGGTGAAAACCTGGCAAAAAGGCGCCACTCGTAAAGGCTATGGCTCCATTGTCTTTCAGACTTGTTGCGATCACATCTACTTCATACATACATCCATCCATCCAAAAAAGAAAAAAAAGAAAAAAAAAACATGGCTTGTTATTCCTCTACAATTATGATAGTACTCCATACATCTTGCATCCCGCTTTTTCATAGTCATGTCTAAAACTGGGGGCAATGCCTTTAACCTATTGATGGAAGTGGATTCTACATTGTCTTATGATTCATTAAGTTCTTCATTCAAACAATCATCAAAAATCCAAAAACATTCAAAACAATTCAAAATCCAAAAACATCGACAAAACCATTGAAAAATCACACAAAAACATGGCAACACCTTGTACATACCCATCCATGCAGATACCAAAATAAACATTGACAAAATACTCACACAAATGACCACTTATCACTCGACCAAAACAATCAGCATCAACAATCCAAACCTGTCTTTAAAACAAAGGATGCATCCTTCCTTACCAAAACAAAGACAAAAGTGACGTTTTCTTTGACAAGAAAATTATGTTAAGCTATCAAATACTTGGTTGATTCGTGAGTACAATTGTTTGTTTATCTGTATCAGGATCTTGCAGCATTGTTTTGTATCATTTGCGCATTATTTCCGATGAAGTTCTGGGGCATGTACTAATGGTGTCTACGTGGGAAGTTCACTAAGCTATGTGATCATAGGCAAAAATATAGTCATAGATCATTACGGCTTGTTGACTATAGCGTATACCTCGACCATATGAGCATGAACCATTACCAAGGATCCTTATTCTTTATTCTTTATGTATATATTGTTTGTTTGCAGGTACAATGCTCTTCCTTTGGTTCCTCCTACCTCATCCAAACTGGATATAGGTTTTTATCTCTTAGTACGGTATGCACTTGTCTCAGGATATGATCAGCCTAAGATCAAGGAGGACGATCCAAGTCATGCATGAAAGGAGATAATCCTTGTCTATTCCGCAAGCAATACTCTGGTCGACTTGACCCTTATATCAAGTCGTTTGTATTAACTTGCTATATTAAAATCCATGAAAGAAATACTCAGGTCATCTTGAATCATTATGTCAAGATGCTTGTATTCTCTTCCAACATTTTAAAGCTCAATGATGAAAATAGAGCACTATGGATCGTCATTTCATCTCATCTGTTTATATATTGCATTCCGTTGCATATCACCCATCCATTCACTCATTCATATATAGGCTTTTATATGCCACATGAGAAAATTCAGTTGGTCTTGGATACAATCACGATCGAGTACTCTGATACATCATCCAATGCATCATGCAAAGTCTTACAAACCTTGCATTCCTCATGATAATATCATCCTAACATTTAGTTGCATCTTGCATTAAACATTCATATCATTTTTAACATTGCATATAGTTCATTTTGGACATTTAATTTTCATTTGCATCATTGCATTAATCATAAATAAATTAGATTCATCCATAGGATCAAATTGTCTTTGATTATTTTAGACCATTTTATTAGGCATTCATTTAGTGTCAATTATCCATTATCATCTTATCAACTTGTATCATTTATTATGACACACATTCATTTATAGTTAAAAGGTGCATTCATTCATTCATTAATAAAGTATTTTATTATGCTCATTTTAGGATTCATTTCACATCGCATTTATTTCTCATCTTTTTTAATTGCATTAAGGTGCAGTTATTAAAAACATAAGTTATCGTATCATCACATTATCATTTGTACTTAAAACCTATTTAAAAGCATTTAGAATCATAAATCCATTTGTTCCTATAAACATTCGTACCATACCATTTTATATATCCATTTTCCCAATACATTCATTTAAACACATTATCCTATAACCATTTGTACTTTACATTTTGTTTATCCATCTTGCATTTGACAAAACATCTAGATGCATATCCATACATAACATCATTCATTCAACCATCGCATTTACCTCATCACATAAAGCACCTCATCATTATATCAAAATAGGAAACACCAAAATCCTGTTCATATAAGTCATCATAAGCATACATCATCATCATGACATTACATACATACAGCATTGCATCAACAAAATCAAACAAATCATATATAAACCTGCATTCATATGTCAGTATCATCATCAAGACATGCATATAAGGAACATCTCATCAATGCATACACCTACACATATCCATCTAAGCAATCACTCATCATCCTGCATAAACATCCATACATAACTCAAATGCATATCATCAAAATATGGAATCTCCTCATATATATCATCTCATATATCAGAGTACAATGAAGTCTACAAAAAATTGGCTACCAAGAGCCATCCAAGATACAGTCCATAAAATAAAGATACAAATACATATATGCATGAATGATCTCTCAAATGCCGCTCTGGCCTGATGTTGTCCCAATACCTCCCCCTGCTCCACCACTGGTGCCTGCACCACCTGATCCATCTCTCCGTGGAGGCCTCATCGAACCTGCACTCCCTCCCGCATCTCCTGATCTCTCCCTCCTCAAAGGACCCATCACTCCCCCACAGCTCTCCACCCTCTGCGATCGCTCTGATATGGCCTGCCGCATCTGCGAATAGCTGAGAGCTTGCTGACTCACTGGCACCACCTTCTCATATAACCCCCGCCAGTACTCTATCTCCACCTGAGCTCACCGCATCTCCCTCATCACCTCCCCTGAAGGCCCCTGTGCTCCAATCCGAACTCTCTCCTGCAGCTCCGCCAATCTCTCCACTGCAGTATCTCTCTCCCGCAGCACCACCGTCAACTCTGACTCCCGTGCAAATAGCTGCACATCCCTAGCTGCCACCTCTACCTCCAAATCCTCTATCTGCCTCTGCAAGCACACTATAATATGCTCCCGCAGATCTCCAGTGGCTCCCTCCCCAGTGTCCATCGCTACCTCACCTGTATCACCCTCTCCAATAGGTCCCTCCCCTACACCACCCTCTCCAGCAATACCCTCTCCTCTATCTAACGGGATCTCTCTCTCCATCCCCCTCCCACTTAGCTGCACTCCTCCCTGCATCAAAGGTCCCTGTGATATCTGCAGTGGTAGTCCACCTCTCCCTCTCTGCTGCCTCGACATCCCCAACCCACCTCCTCCTCCACCACCTCCATCTCCTCCTCCTCCTCCCCCACCTCCTCCTCCTCCTCATCCTCCTCCTCCTCCTCGACCTCCTGCTCTCTGTCCTCGTCCCCGTCCCCTCTCATCCTCAAAAGCTGGGATCGGCTCTGTCGGGTCTGATATCCGTCGGATCGGGCGTGCCACTCGGTACTGTGTATACTCCGCTGTCACCCCTGCATCAACGACCCTCGGTCGTAGGTCCCATGCCCTCGCCTCCAGTGTCTGAAACTCTGCTAGTGCCTGATCATAAGGTAGCACTGGACCCCATGCATACCTCTCCCGAATCACCCGTGCATACTCTCCTGATCCGCTAGGCAGTCCCTGCTGCCGTCCAAACTGCCTCATCACTCGTCCAGGCACCTGTCTCTCCACATGATAGGAGGTCCTCCCAATGAGGAATCGGGTCATGAACACATAAGGTAGTGCCTCTGTGTCATCCTCCCATGGCTCACACTCCAAGTATGGCCGCCATATCACTGCATCTAAGTCATCCAATGCCCGCCGCCACCACTCTAACTTCCCCAAGTGGGGCTAACTCATCATGCCACTGTACATAAACATGTATGGCTGGTCCACGGCTTGGAATCTGAGACTCACTGGTCGAGTCACTGGTAGGTGCTCCCATGCCCAAACATGTAGTAGTGTCATGCCCACTACTAGAGAACCCCTCCCTCCGTACACTACCTCGTGGAGCTCCTGATACATGTACGCCAGCACGCACGGCCCCCATGCAAATCGGGTCCCCTCGATCATCATCATCTCTATCACCTATCCCCATCCCATTGCCAATCCATGTGACCGCCTGTCTGGACACAGAAGTCCTCCCATAATCCCTGACAACACTGCTGGAAGGGGCTCATATAGTGTCGCTATATCCTCCCATGCGATCGAGCCATCGTCAATAAACACGTCCTCATCAAAAATCCTCTGACATGAAAGAGTCCCCTAGTATCTGTCATATGTAACCAGCTCTCCTCAAATCGGAATCCGAAGGATGCGCCACACGTCCTCCAAAGTCACAGTCATCTCTCCCTGTGCCAAATGAAAGGTGCACGTCTCATTGTGCCACCGCTCTGCCAATGCTGTAATCAAACCATGATTCATACGAATCACGGGCATGTGCATCACCTCGTACAAACCAGTCGCCGCAATGCAGTCTATCTCGGTCTGAGTTAATCGGTCCCGCAACCCTTGTGTTGCAGGATGACGCTCGCGTAACTGCAACACGCGCAGATCCTCCTACACATAGACATTCATCAATCACCATCAGTTGTTTTGTTTTCAAACTTTCTTAAGTTTAAACCTAGACTATCATCAGATACTTTGATCAAGTATCTTCGGGTCTCAACAGGTAAGCAATCATGGGCACCTAGACTTCAACAGACATTTATTCTAACAAATGACCTAAGTCTCATCAGGCTGCTATGGTTCAAAACAACTCCCACTTCACCTCACCATCCATCAATCATTGACATCGGGAGATTTTCTTCATTCAAACTGGGGCATCTCTTTATCCTACGGCAAAAGCGCTATTTTACCTACAAAAGCGCTAGTTTTACACAATAGCGCTACTACACTAGCAAAAGCACTCAAAAAGCTATACAAAAGTGCTACAACTCCAAACGCGCTAAACCAGCTATACAATAGCGCTCTTTCATATCAATAGCGCTCAATTCACCCCCCAATAGCGCTACTTAGTCAATAGCGCTAAAGAATGCATACAGTAGCGCTAATAAAGCCAAAAGCGCTCAAACAAGAGCACAATAGTGCCATTGCGGCACAATAGCGCTAGTTTATGGAGCAAAAGCGCCAAAACCAGAGTTTCAGCGCTCTTGCTCCGACTTGACTTGGACTCAGCTAAAAACCTATCAAAAATGCATGAAAATTGAATTTTTGACTTTGCGTACCGCTGGTTTGTAGTCCTCTGGGCGCTGGAACCGTCGGACTCGCTCGAATCTGTGCTCGGTAATCAGAATCGGCATCGTAGCTACTCCTTGCTCCTCCAAATGTCACTATCAGAGCTCTCGTTTTCAACTGATCGCGGTCACAAATGATCCTATTTTCACCCCTTTCACCCCATTTATACCCCTCGACATCCCCGTACCTTCACCCCGCTCATCGCCGTGGTCCCCGTGAACTTCCCGAGCCCCCCATTTCTCCATGTTTCCCCCGTTTTCTTCTATTTTTCACCCATATGCCTAACTTCTTCTCTTCTACCACCCTGCCAATTTTCGTTCTTTTTCGAGAGATCGCCCGATTTTTCGAAATTTTTCAGCCCATCTCTCGAGGGGGCATACCACCCATTAAATTTACATTTTATGGGGCATTTTTTCACACCTATTTTTCTTTGAAACAACGCGATAAACCGCACCGTCTCAAAAAGGGGCAAATGTAGTCACACAAATCTGTTCATTTTAATTAAATGAATATTTCGTATTTATTTGATTAAAAATCCACTAGCCATCAGTTAATTAAAATAAATATTTAATTAATTCATCCCCGAACATTCTTCTATTAATTAAATAAACTATTCAATTTATTTTAATTAATTCATTAAATCAAATTCCATTCAATTAAATAAATAAAATCTATTTATTTAATTAAAATTCCCTTTTCCTCTTTTAAATAAATTAAATAAAATATTTATTTAAATCATTATCCCCACCCCTCTTGCATTTTCCTACAAATGCAACTTGCACACATTTTGAAATAAATAAATTTTTATTTTAAATAAAATCCTATTTTCCCTCACCCACCAAATCCACTTGCAAAATCTAATCCCCTTCTAGATTCTTCTAAACCCTTTCTAATTAGTCTAATCCATCCTCTAATTATTGTCACATTCCTAAACAAAATGGAGTCACTTCTCAAAGCCTAAAAGTCTTTGATAACCATTAAAGGCTTTCAACCTTCAACCACTAAATGTCTCAAAGTCTTGGATAACCTTTGAAAGCTTCCAACCTTCAACCACTTAATCCACAAAGTCTTCAAAAACCATTAATGGTTAACCCAAACCCTCCCACATGGTTAAAACATTTGTTTTGACTCAACCTCTACCCAACCCAAGGGTCTCATCAAGCCTTTAATGCTTTGACCATGATTATCTCTTAATCATTTGCACAAAGGTTTATCCTTGCATTAACTCCTAATCCAGTGGGTAATCCTAATTTAGACTTGACCCTTAGCCTTTAGATAACCATGAGGTCTTTTCAGGCCTCTAATGCCTCCAACCTCTTCTCTCAACCCAATGCTGTGTTGACACTTGTCACTATTTTATTGGTGCCAATTGTGCACATGGATCCCCAACTTTCAAGCTTGACCCTTGATTAAACCCTTCAATCTTGGCCATCCATTGCTCCATTTTTCCTATAAATAGAGCTCATTCCTTCATAATCCAGATCCTGAAAACTTGTATGCATTTAGGCTATAGACATTTTAGAGAGCATTTAGCATAAGCAATCTAGCATCTTGTCTTTTTGGTAAAATCAATCATTTTAGCATCAATAGCATAGTATTTAGCTTTTCATTTCATATTTGAAGCTTAATATTAAATCTCAATCCTCCATAAGCATCCATAGTGCAAAAAGCTGCTAAGAGCTACACTATTTTGGAACTTGGAGAGGAGAGGAACAAGGGAGAAGGAGCTAAGGTCATGCTAAGAGGCAGTTGGAGATGTCTCATAATCTTTGTTTCGGTTATTAGATACATTAGCATGCTTTTAGTGTCTCTCTTGGTATGCCTTCATAGATTAGTTTTTGATTGACTAACACTAACGGTTTTTGTGTCTTTGGTGTTGTTTATCATTTGCTAACCTTGTGCCATTTTGCAGGGCATCAGTTGCTACCATCATTCCATGGCATGATACTTAGCATAATCATTATGTTTTGAAATAGCTTAAATAGTTATTAATTTGTGTGGATATAAGATTTATTTTTTACCATAAAAAAATAGCAGGTCTATTCTAATTTCTTCTCTAAAGTTAAAGAACAAACTTAGTGTCACTTCTGAGACGACCTTTCTAAAATATATTTGAAGTGCTTGACAAAGAAGTATTTGAAAAAACATAATGTCAAGGAATGGTTGCAAGTGATAGCATCCAATAAGGATCGCAATGTCTATGAGCTATATTATTTCAATATTTTGTTAAACAATGGAAATAAATTTAATACTGTGATCTTTTTTATGCAATGTTTCATCAACTATATTTAATATAAAAAAATCCAGTTTGTTTCATTAATTATTTGTACATTGATTATCATTGATGATAAAAAAAAATTTAAAAGATGTTTATCTCGCGAAAAACAAGTGAATTAAAAGTCCAACTAACTTGTTGTAATTTTTTCTGCATAATTTCAATATTAAAAAAAAGTCCAACTAATAGGTACATGTACATTGAACACTGAAAATACGTGTCATTAAACACCGACACGAAATAAAGGCTATGGCCCATGAGACGATGAAGTGCCAGGTGACGTGGCATTTGGATGGCAAAAATACTATGTATAATGGAACCCACAAGAACTGACAACGGATATGCAGTGATATTGCCTTATAGTACGCACATCATTGAAAGTGAATGGTTAACATTTAGCCTTTAGGAAGATTTAATGTCAGCTTGTGTGGACAAATTATGTGGTTGAATTAGTACATGCAGAGGAATGATGGCAGAGTTTGTGATTAATGTCGACGATCGCCGTCGTTGGATGTCAGAAATTAGAATTGAGTGAGAGGTGTTTAAATCTTGGGTGGATTGGAAGTCTTGGTATCATATTGTATGCACTTGCAACATTGTCTTGGGTTTCTTAAGCAGCATGGAAGCCAATTTCTCCTTCACTACTGATAAGAAATTAGTTCCATTTCTTGTATGATTTATGGATAGGAAGCTGAAAGGTTTGTTCTTATTTAAGGATGAGCGGTTGTACGAGAGTGTGAAAATGTTGTTGGGAGAGGAAATTATCCATATAGGTTAGCGCTACAGGACAAACATGGAGGAATATTCATTGATTTCTGCTCGGGGTTTCCAATTTGAGGATGAGGTGGACAAGGTAAAAAATGCCCTAAGAGTTGTAATAGATTCAAACTACCTGTTAAATCTAGATAGTGTGTGTGCTCGTGTGGTCCCGAAGGTGGGCATTATTCCTGAGGCAGAGGTGGTTGGTCTGTTGGTGCCACTACCACTCATTCGATGGGCTAATGATGATTTGGAGGCAAGATGCAGAGCTCTTGCTTGGCGCAGGTGGCAGGCCTTCAAAATGTTCCCAAGGTTGATGTACCGTGATGAGGTTTTAATGGCCCTTCATGAAATGGCATGTGCAGAGGTGGGTCGAGAGTTACGGCCGAGACCCAAGACTACCCAAGCAATGAAGCGGCTCTCAGAATTCTATGATGATAGAGTACAGGCCATTTCTAGGTTAATCCCGCTATGGTCGATGGTGTTTGGTATTGTCTGTTTATATCTTTTTGTTCCATGTCCATTTTCTCTCCAACTTTGTATGTATGAGGGGATGTCTACTAACAATTTTGGTACCAAATTGGAATTTTGGGGTTTTTGCATGTAGTAGGGTTTTATTTTTTGTTGGGAATGGTGGTTTTGGCCCTTGGGGATGTTTTTTGTGGTGGCATAACTCTGGTGGTTTTACTATACCACCTATACTTGCATATTTGTAAAAAAAAAATTTCCAGGTAATACAATACAAAAATTATCGATCAAAAAGAAATGAAATATCATGCAAGTTTTGAAATTACATATTTAAATTATATATTTAATCCATTATATATTTTCATTTAATTCATATTTAAAATTTTAAATCCTATTGATAATGGGACGGACGACAACTGACAACGGATACTATCATCCGTTGGATGAGCACGGATCAACAGCTTAAGGTGTATTTCGGGCTGAATGTGGGATCTCTAAATTTTTTTGCAAATTTTCACCGGAAACACATGTCATTGAACATCGACAAGAAAGAAAGGTTATGGCCCATGGGATGATGAAGTGTCAGGTGACGTTGCATTTGGGTGGCATAAATTCTATGTATAATGGGACCCACGACAACTGACAAAGGATATTATCATCCATTGGATGAGCATAGATCAACGACGTAAGGTGTATTTCAGGCTGAATGTGGGAACAATAAACATTTTTTGCAAACTTCTAACAAAAGACTTCCATAAATGATAAACATTTAATTAAGTATAATTAAATTCTAAATTTGTAATTGTATACTTAATTAACTGTAATAAGCTCTTTCGAGCAGAAGTTGTAAAGGATTAAAAAAGTCTTCAAAATCATTCCCGAAAAGTGATTCATATTTGTTGGCGTGGACGAAAAATGGCAAAAGTCCTAAGACCCACAACAACTGACAACACATACCATCGTCCATTGGATGAGCACAGATCAACGGCTTAGGGTGGATTTTGGCCCGAATGTGGGAAGTAAACACATTTGTGAGAACTTCACCTGGAATTGAACGTTTTACATTTAATTAACTATAATTAAGTCTAAAAAGATCTATTTCAGGTGGAAGTTGAAAAGGATTAAAAAGACTTCAAAAACAGTCTAAAAAAGTGACTCGAGTCTGGTGACGTGTCCACTGTCCTCATAATTTAGACTGAAGCAATGAATGTTTTGTCCTTCAACGACGAATAGATATTAATAATAATTTATAAAAGTACAACAGGATTCTAGAAATTTTGCCTTTTAGGTATTACTTTTGAACTTTTCAGTGTTTTCAAAATAAGTGACTCATAATCGTATTTCATTTCATGGACAAACCAGTAAATCCAAGGAGATGCAAAAATGACTACTAGATTGAGGAGTGCAACAGAGTTTGTTTGTGCCAATATAGTGAAATAGAAATTTCAGGTAAAATCTAGAACACCTACATCCCGTGTTTTTTTAGTTTTTGAATCCCATGGTTCAATTTGAGGGTTAGCATTTTCAGGCTTGTATCTAGCATTATTTTGAATTATTAACAATAACAGCGATGGGGAAACCAAAAAGCAATAGTTCAACAAAAAGCCCAGTGAACAAAAAAATATACCTAACCGAACTGGTTAAAACACTAGGTTTCACTAATGAATACCATGATATTTATGACCCTGCTATCCATAGTAAAAATCGTATCATATAAATTAGATATGCATTGTCTAATAAGGTAGGAGATCCAAACAGGGCAAAATTTACTGTTTTCAATACAATGTTAAAACAAAGTACAAATAAAATAACATCGTGGGATGTTGGATTGGGAAGCATGGTGTTACCTTAAGTATTCCCTTGCCCTGAATTTGTCATGGTCTACACCAAAAATTATGATAAAGATAAAAAATTAATTGTCAATAAAAATACAAAAGAGGAAATTCTATCCATAACCAAGGGAGAATTTGCTCGTTTGTTGAACCTAGGGTTTGAAGCACAAAACTCAAACGTCCACATTGACCTAGGAAAGATGGCAAAGAAATATGAGTCTCGATCCAAGTCATAGAGATTCATTTATCAGAGCTCTAATAATGTGTGGTACTCCATTGGATCGGAATCATAAGCCTCCTTATTATTATAATATTTTTGTTCCATGGGTTTAGGATACTATTTCCTTGCTGACATTTTGTCTGGGATTGGAAAATGATAGGGAAGTGGGTGCTAGCCTTCTTGAAATCATTTTTAATATCCATTGTGTAAGTCAACCAGTAAGATATAATTTTGTTGAGCACATTGTTCAATCCATGCAAAAACAATTACTAATGATAAAAAAAGGTTCATGTAAGACATTTAGGTTCTTATCCTACTTGTGCTATCTTCTTCTATCCAAGTATCGTGCAATATTCGAGACCAACAATCTTCACATTGTGAACTATAAGATTGATGAGAAGACTCGGAATAGAACAGAGTGTCCAATATATGAATGGACACCTAAGATAAGGATGGATGATAACAGAAAGAACTACAACCATTTTGTAGACTTCTTTTTGGCACCAATGTTTCATGTTATTACAAGCACTCCAATGCCTAGATTGTCTGGGTCTTGTCGAGATTGCATTCAACTCGGTAGTCAAATACAATTGGTTGATTGGTTCTTTATGGAAGAATACATTGTGTTAAGGTTCTATGGACCAACAGTAAAACCCTACAAACTTCCAATACGTGTGACAGAGAGGGTATTTGCATTGGAATATGAGAGCACGGATAGGCTCTTTCATGGTCAGCAAAAGAAGAGCATATATCCTTCCTTGCCTTTCTCATGTGGAGGGCTCATATTTGAGAGAAAAGCATTCAATGTGGCACATGATTTTTTGACCATTTTAAGCGTTGGTGATGAGCATCTCAAACAGTATCATCCAATCGGTGTAGTTCAAGCAAGGCTTAAGATAAATGGGAACTCTTTAGCATTATGTCAACATGAAAGTAAACCATTGCTATAAAAGCTTAGAAACATGGACTCCTGGGATGAGGTAAAAAAAGAGATGGAGAAAATTGCCGCTAACAATAACATTTCAACAGAAGAATTGTCATTGCAAATTATGGCATTGCACACACAGAGGACAACAGAGAAGGGCATCCAAAATAGGAGGTCCTACAATTTCTACCAAAAATTTGCTAATCCATCTAACAAATCTATTCCCAAAACAATTATTCAAGAATGTAAAGACAGATTTTAGACTCAAACCAAAATGATTTTTGGACTATGAGGAATAATCTCGGTGAACCAAAGACTAGTGCAGAATTTGAGTCCATCAACGAGGATGAAGAGTTTAGAAAATTGTGGAATATGGAGCACCCCACAATAGCATATGACAGAAGTGATGATAAAAATGAGTATGAGGTTGAGGCCACTCCAATAACTACTACAGTCCCTGCAATATTTGGAGTCAATAAGTCCATGAAAGAAAAATATAGCAAAGGGGCAAACATTGTAGAAAAAATGGGTTTTGAAGGTGGTGGTCTAGGTCCCACAGGAGAAGGCATTTGGTTTCCACTTAAGGTACAACTTCCATCAAATTCAAAATCAAAAGCTCTTGTTAAACCAGTCATTGGACTTGACTCCTCAGATTCATCATAGAAAGGTACTACTCATTACCCTCTAGCTCCACCTGCATTTGTTAGAGGTTCAAATCCACAACCACCACCACATCATGGTATTCCTATTGGTGGTGAATCAAGTGGCACTGCCACTGGTGGGGAATTTGGGGATAGTATTCCTATTAGTGTTCAGTCAAGTGCCACTGCGACTGGTGGGGTTGGCATGGGTACTACTACCGATACTAGTTGTCTTGGTGTTGGACAAGTGCAATAATAAAATATCTCCAGATTGATAACCCCACCGAATCACAGGCCTCTGGTATGGAAGCTGCAGATGACAGGGAAGAAGAATAAGCTACAAATACATAGTTTTTTTTCTATTACTATTATAATGAATCTTATGCATAGATAGATAGGATCTACAGTTAGCTCATGATACATAGTGAACTGTAAATTTCCTTTGATATAATATGCATAGCGAAGGGTAAGATACTCATTGTATGACAATATCAAAATATAGTTAAAACTATACTTAAATGAGACATAAATCTTGATTATCATAGTAAGAATCTAAAGTGCGGGCTAGAGAGGTTGTGGTAGTATCAACCCTTTGCTGACTGGTGCTTTTACTTCTGAGAATTATGTAGACTAGGTAATCTTTCAAAGTAGGACCAACATTTTTTTATGTTGACCTATTTGGAAAGAGACCTAGTCTAGAATAACAACAGGAGAGAGTGTACAGAAATAGTATTGGCTTTTTTCTTCTCTTGACACTAACAATTAACATAATGGTTTTGCAGAAGAAGGTTCTGAAAATCTATTTTGAAGGAGAAGGTTTTAAAATTTGTTTTGCAGGATAAGCAGAAGGTGACTAATATGGCAACAGGGAACTTGGAAAGCTGGACAGAAATACACTATCCCATGTAAATCAAAGATTCTCCATATGAAGGGTTTTTTGATAAATCAGAATGTAGAACCTATAAAAGGTCAAATGTAATTTAAATGTTTGTAATTTGACTGGACCGATGGTCCCGGGCAAGGCCGGAGGTTTTCTCCTATCCACTCTTTCCTACCGGCGCCCACACTGAGCGGAGATTGTAATATTCTTTATCAATAAAATACGACTTGGGCCTTTTTACCGAGCAAAAAAAAAAAAATTTAAAAAAAAAATCCAAATATGTATCTTTTATAATTTTTTTTTTTTTTTTTAAATTACTCTATTTTTTATTAGTACTTTTTCAAAATCATAATTTTCTTTTTAATCATTATAATATATAATTTTATAACATTTAATCATAAATTTTAAATATTTTTTATTTAGTGTTTAAAAAATATATATTTTCACTTTATTGTTTATATTATATACTTTTATAATTATTAATACTTATTTTTATTAAGATCAATTATAAGTAATATTACATAAATAGAATTAAAATAATATATAATTTTAAAATAATAATTAATAATTCATTTTAAGATTAATTTTATTATTATAATTATAATTATATAGATTTTATAATTAAATTAGTATTATATTCTTAACAAAAATGTATATTTTCACCATGATGTTTATAACACATTATTAATATTATTTTATTGAATTGAAGGTTATAGTTAATATTATAAAAATATAATCAAAATAATATAATTTTAAAATAACAATAATTTAAAATTGTAATAATTAAGAATTACAACAAATATTTTTATTACAATACTATAAAAACAAGTACTCCCATTAGATGACACTTGTTATATATGAATAGCTTGAAGGCTAATCATTGCCCAAAAATGTTTAATAGAAAATATTGTGTCCTTTCATTACAAATTACTTTACGAATGATATATATTTAAAAATTATTTTGGGTATTGACAAAAATAACATTGAAATAGTATGATTGCATGAAATTCAAGCATAGGGATTTTGAAAAGTTTTAGAGCTCTAAATAAAATGAAATATACTAGTGTAACACTTAATTTACCAACTTATCAATATCCTTGCAAAAGGCTTTAAGAGATAGAATGGTTCGACAATTTTAGGAGGCTTAAGCAAACTAAAGAATCATCAATATTTGTTTTAGAACACTATTCTTATTCTTCTGAATTTATAACACCATCAATTTGCAGAAAAATCTATAGTGTACTACAGACTTAACAAAGTTGCTCTTATCTTCCAGCCAGATTTAGGTAAAGGAAAAGGGCTCTTTATTCCGTCTACATATGAAATAAACAATGTTATCAACTTTCTGATTCATGTTATTGCAGCTAGATTTGATTTGGAAGCATTGATGATGGTTTGATTATCAAGTTATCTAAAATAGATTCAAAATATGAAAAAACAATGTTGGCCTACGATGATAAACAAAGAAGAGCTAATTGGAAGGAAGAATGCGTGGATGAAACAAAATGACAGATGAAGAAATGGTACATGAATATGGAATGCCCAAATACTGTTGAGGATATATAAAAGTTTGTGAGGGAAAAATTCAATAATAATATATGGACAAAAAAAAATGGCCAAAAAAAAAAAACTTATTATATCATTCATTTTACTTCTACAATAAAATTATATTATTTTTTGTTTTTCTTTCCGTCATCTGTTATGGTCTTTTAATCATGATCTATGTTGTTTTTAAACTTTTATCCCTATTTAATTCATTAAGTATCTAATGACTTCAATTTGTTCCTAAAATTGATTGTTTGTCTACTTCTCACCCTTCAACTTTTTATTTCTTTATAAAAACAAGATAGTTTATATCTACCATTGAGTTGCTCTAAAAACAACCATTTTTTTTTATTTTTTTTTAGAATGTTGAGAGCAAAAAAAAGTTTCAAATAGAGAATAATTCGTTTCATGTGTTGTATCAAACTACACATTAATAGAATTGGTGCCATAATATGAAACTAGAATTTAAGTAAACCACCATTAAAAATAGTTTAATTACAAAATCTTTTATTCGAATGGAAAATTTTTAAAAAGATAAAATAAAAAATAGAGTAGTAGCTTGTCTTAGATGTAGCTTTGTTTTTAACAATAGCTTCATTTTTAGGTTGTTGTCTTATAAATATCCTTGGGGATTTCCATGTGCTTTCTAAGGATTTTTTAATGTGGCTCCCTTTTTTTTCCTCTTTTTAAACAAACTATGTTAAATATACAAAGACATTTAAACATCTGATTGTGCAACATTAGAGCATACATGAAGATATTTGTATAACATTTTCTTATACTTTAGAAGGTGAGGCATATAATTGGTATAAAATCCCCGCATTAAATTATATGCTCTTAGTTGGAATTTGACGCCTTTTTTTGAATTAGTTTAGAGAATAAAAAGACCCAAGAGAAGCTCAATTGTAATTTGAATTAGTAAGGAAAGAGTCCAATGAGATTTTTTAGCCTTTAGTCTCAAGTAATTTTGAATAGTTGAAAGAGAAATTGACTCATATATGTGAATGAGTAACAAAATTATAGAATTCTACTTCCAAGAAATGGGCCTATACTTTGAAACATCTATTAGACAAACGCCAATGATGTATAATTTGGAATAAGCTTGGAAGATGGGTCTTGTTCTAGAGAAAATAAGTTATGATTCTTAGACAAGGTATGAAACAAATTTAGACATTTTCCCTTGTTACACTCAACCATAATTACCCAATCCTATCAATTATAAAAGTCAACTAACTCAATTTTATTAATCATTGACATATGTTCAAAATTAGATAAACTATGTTCCTCAACCAAATCCAATGGCCTCTCCTATAATTAAAACTTGGTTACATATGATCTTAAATTTTTTTAATAATAAAAATCAATCAATACACTTTCATTTACCACCATCATTGACTAAAAAATTAAAGTTTGTTTCCAACAAAATTAGGTCACCCACTATCGATATTCTAATTTTCAAGCAGCTAATTAGCATCCCATGGAATGCATACATTTTTCCTCCTATTTACAATAAAAACGCAAAGCCTTATACCTCTAATTATGATAATTAGATCATAAACCCATCAAAGGTGACTAAAATAATTATAGAGGAAATTGAAAGGGATCCAACTATAGATGACCTAGGTGGTTGCAAAGCCATGTCAAGTGAGCATGACAAAATGACAAAAAGCTTAGAAAGTAGTGATGTCATGGATTAAATGCATAAAATTATTGAAATGCATTCACACTTCACACACAACAATGGTGCAAATAAAAAGATAAATGGGTCCATAAAATTTAGTTTGAAACATACCAATTTTTGAGACAAATACATGCCATGGCAATCCTATTTCTATATTGGAGCCTTGCCAACAATTCATTTAAGTATAAAATAAACATATGTATAATGATATAGAAAATGAACATGATATGTCAACTCTTAGGTTTTTGTTTGTCTATCAGGGGCCTAGCTTCACCTAATGAGTGTAGGATTCAATCTAATGCACATCAGGGGAAGATTTATATCCCTAAATTATTCATAAAATTGGACATGGATTTGAAATGAGTAATCAATCTTGAAATGATCTCAATGGAAAAAATTAATAAATTAAAAGAAATAGGAGTTGAGAATATCTTGCTCATGCATAGCGATGATTCATTTGATAATATGGATGAGATTGATCCCATGGGTAATATTGATAATAAATATGTAGAGACATATTTGTGATATATATAATGAGGTTGGAAATGAAATCATAGACTCATAAACTCATATTGGAACAAATAAATTAAATGCAAAAGATGGTAGATCTATTAAAACATTAGTATAAAATTTGGACACGTGCGCAACCCTATCAAATGTGTATGATATTACTAAAACAATTTCACATAATGATGGTACAAATAGAGAAAGCATTTAGCACCCTATTTAATGTTAAAATATGTGAGTCTTAATGTTCGTGTTTAAAGTGATGAATTTGATGAAAATGATCTTGAAAATATTTATGGATAGGAAATTTCAAATTTACAATACTATAAAATATACCTACTTCAATGTCAACAAAGTTGTAACATTTGGTTCATGGAAGAAAAACACATGAACACTAAAGCTAATGAAATAGAGAAATAGTTGTTAATAATTTATCAGCAAAGATGATAAATTAATAGAGATGGAATTGGAAAATATTATGGTGGCCAATAATGATGATTTACCTTGTTTTGGGAATGATAATGGCATTAATGGTTTAGGAGGTCTTAATAAGCCTATGGGGTACTACTTGTCTAATTCTAAGCACAACTTTCAAAGTGAGATTTTAAATTTGTTTCACCTGATTGCGCAAGAGATGAAATGTTTTTAAAAAATTGATGACTTAAATAATATTGAGATTACGTCATACACAAATTAGCTTGTTGAAACAAATCTCTATCTTAATGGACCAATGATGAAAATTGTAGTACTCTCTCTATTGTTCTGATTAATTAGAAAAATAGGTTTTAAGGACCTGAAACCTTTAACAAAGGAGCATAAGATAGTTCAGCATAGAGCAACCAGACCAGCATTGAAACAACATACAAAAGACTGGCAAGAAGGCTAGTAAACCGAACGGACAGCAAAAGAAAGGAATAGCAAAGCGAAAAAACCAGATAAAAAACCTAACAGCTAACAGCAACTACAAAGAATTAAGAAGATCAGTCGCCTTAGTAACCAGCAGGTCATAGTTTGTCAAAGCAACTTTGAGTTCTTCAATTTCCTTGTTTGTCTTTTTCTCCTTCTTCTTGCCTCTGGTCCTCATTCTAGGTCCTTGCACCTCTCCCATACCTTCCATGTTAGATTCCAGCTCCAGGGAATCCTTCTCGTTCTCCAGCTTGCTAATAAGAATTTTGGTGTTGTCAGTCGAGGCCTTCATAATGTTATGGCTTTGTTCAACAATGCTTCTGAGGCATTTTTCAATTTTGTTGAATTTGTTGTCAGTTTTCGCCATTCTCTGGTCTATAGCATTGTCATTGGTTTTTATCTCTTCCAGGACCTTCTCCACTTTCTCAAACCTTGGGTTGAAGGAGTCTCTAATCTCTTCAACTCTGGAAACAGTTTTACTCAAGTCCTCAGCATATTCAACCATAGATTTACCTTCACCAATACTGATTGTCTCCAGAATTTGAACCCTGTGGCTCAGCTTCTTATTATCCTCCACAACTTTCGTGTGACTGTTAATTAACCAGTCGAGGGTGTCCACAAACCCTTTCAAACCCTTAGTAGGAGGATTTGAAGGGGGGATTTTCTCACCAACATTGGCATGATCATTATTGGGAACATCTCCACTAGTGATCTGTTCGGCATTCCCACCAACCCTCTGATTGAAACCTTCCCCTGTAATCTCCTCCTCCACTTTTTGGTCAATGTCAGGATCCTTTCTCTGCACTTTATCCTCCAATTCCAACTTGTAATTGTCCTGCCTTTTCTGTTTGTTCCTTTTCTAAATGGAAATTTTAGTTTTCTTTTTCTGAGGGGACTGGGATTCATCCTTCTTAGAGTCCTCAGAGACCTCCGAGGAGGAGGAGGAGTGAATCTAGAAGACCTTCTCTTTACTTTTTTTCTTTCCCTTAGAAGAGGACGGCTTAATGCTCACCTATTTTCTTTTCTTACCAAGTTTAGCTTCAGAGTCTTCCAGACTCTCCTCCGTCTCACTTTTCGAATCACTTTCAGACTCATCACCCATAGAAAAATCAAAATCTGACCCTTCCTCCTCAAAATCAGAGATAGAAGGCTGGGGGCGGGCAATTTGGTTAGCTTCTAAGTGGTCATAGATTAAAACAATAAGACCTTGGTGCATGGTTGTATCTCCCTTAGGGTTCTCTCTATGGGCTTTAATAGTAGCATTCATTGAACAAATCAGGAAATAGGGTATGTTAACTTTTTCGTCATGCCTGAAATGGTTGAGCAGTACAAAATGATAGCCATACACTTTGGTGAATCTACCATCTAAGGTAATGTATCGCATAATAGCAAACAGAACCTCCCTCCAAGGCTTAACAAATGCCCTGCGAGGGTAGTAGGTCTTTCTTAGCTTAACCAGGCACTTCTTCTCCTTTGTCGTTTCAGGGTATCGCTCAATGGCCTCCTTGCTAAGCTTTATGTCCTTGTAGAAATTGCTTCCTTCCCTACGAAGAACCGTTACTTGAGCAATGAGGTCTTCATCAATGGAGATAGTTTGATCTCCCATCTTCAAGGTGCCCTTCCTCCAATTTTTGCAGAAAAAATTAGTGATTTTGGCATCCCTCCCATGGAGTCTCTCCATATACTTCGTAAACCTGCCCTTCTGCAGGATGCTCCAGATTTCCTTTTTTTGTTTCCACTCCTTACAGTTGTTGGGCTCATAGCGACACTTGTTACCTCCCATAGTTTCACAGTTCAAAACAGAAAATTGAGAGTTGCAGAAAGCTACAAGAAAGAAATTTCTCGAAGTGACCCCAAATACCCAGAAAGCATGGGAAAAGGTGACATTCGTCTTGTCATTAATGGTACTGACACAATGATAAGTAGTAATAGCCCTCCAAGTAATACTATTAATCATTATTTTATCCATTTATGATCTTTGGAGTGCACTTAGATCAATCCATGAAAATGATCGATTTGACATCATTGAGGAGATCCTCCTCACCCTTCCAGGTAACGATATTGTTATGAGTGACCGCCACATTGGCTGCCCAATCAGCAGGGCCGTTTGCTTCACGATAAATGTGGGAAATAAAACATTTATCAAAGGTGTTGATGAGGTGTTGATGAGATCTCTAGCAACCTTTATTATGTTGTTGATAGTCCATGAGGGCTTAGAAATTCCTTTAACGCATTTGATGATATTATTAGAGTCCCCCTCAATCCATAGATAGGGACAGTTCCAACTTTTAGCCAGGAGGATACCTTGGAGAGCAGCCATAGCTTCCGCCATGTGGTTAGTTTGGCTAGCTATAGGAACAACAATCATTTCCTTACAAATGTCATTTTCATCTCTGAGAATTGCACCACATCCCGCTTGGCCAGGATTGTCTTTGGCAGCTCCGTCAAAGTTGATTTTGAGCCATCCATGAGGGGGAGATTACCATTTAACTTCAAGTCTCTTGCTTTGTTTAGAAACAGTACTAACAGCACTTTTCAGATTCCAGGAGTTGAGAATATGAGTTTCCATGGGGTTGAAAGGATTGCATGGTTCTCCAATGATCCTAATGTTCTCCACAATAGCCCTTTGATTTTTTTGAAAAACAATAGCCTGGGTGAGAGAAGTATCCCTGAAGATGCGATTGTTTCTTTCTTTCCAAATCCCCCAAAGGATGTGAGGGAGTGAGAGTTGCCACAAAGATCTCAAAGTGGGATTAGACAAATGATAAATCCAAGAATGGAACAAATCTTAGATAGAGTTAGTAAACACCCATTCCATACAAAAATTCTTAAGAAAACTTTCCCAAATTGAAGTAGTGAAGGAACAGTGGATTGCCAAATGGTCCACAGACTCTTCCTCCTCGGGACATAATGCACACCTATTTGGGAAGATAAAACCTCTAACCTTCAGGTTGTTTAAAGTCAAAATTTTATTTTGGAGGATGGTCTAGTAGAAAATATTGATCTTTGGGATAAGACCCTTTATCCAGGCTTTAGACCAGAAGGGGTTCTCTGAGGGGGTTGGAGATAGCACTCCATACATAGAAGAAACAATAATGTTTTCTTTGGGTTCAAATTTCCAAATAAGAGTATCTTCCCCATTGTTCAACCAAGCAGAAGACAGGTGTTTCTTGAGATTGATGAGATCAGGGTGAATACCTTCAATGTTCTACCATTTATCACCTATCCAATACCCCTCAACCAAGGAACCGAAGACTCTTTTGCAGGGGGCAGCAAAAGGGGCCCAATCAGGGATTTCCATCAAAGGCTTATCAAGCAACCAGGGATCCTCCCAAAATCTAACTTTCCTACCATTACTAACTCTCCATTTTACCCCTTTGGCAATGTTGTCTTTACACTTAGAGGCATGATTCCAAATGTGAGACTCATTAATACTGAAATCGGAATTAATGAAAGAGAAAAGAGAAGAAGACAAAAGAGGATACTTACTTCTCCAAATTTTACACCACTCATTGTCAGAGTAGAACAATCTCCAAACCTGTTTAGACAAAAGAGCTTCATTGAGGGTCCGGATTCTCCTCAGGCCCAAAACACCCTTTTTTCGATCTACAAACCTTGTCCCAAGCCACTAATGCCATTCTTTTCTTTTCCTCTACCCCAGACCAAAGAATTTTTTTTTTAATTTTTTCAATAGCATCAGCAAACTTAACTGGAATTCTAAAGAGGCTGAGGACATAAATAGGAATGCTTTGAAGGGATGCTTTAAGAAGTTGTAGCTTGCCAGCCTGACTTAAGAGAGCACCTTTCCAACCAGCAAGCTTTCTTTGAAATTTATCCACCAAAGAACTCCAAAAGGAATCAAGTGGAGCAATGCCCAGGGGGGAGGCCTAGGTAGGTAGCAGAGAGATCAGCAATCCGACATTCCAGAATTCTGTCAATCCTATGTTGTCTTCGCTCAAGAGTGTTGATGAAAAACACTTCACTTTTAACCCAGTTGATAAGCTAGCCAAAAACAGATGCAAACTTGAAAAGGGTGTCCCTCAGGATTCTGGCTTCTGAAATGCTTGAGTCCCCCATAATGATGGTGTCATCCACAAATTGCTGGTGGGAGCAAGTATGATCTGCAGACGAGGGTTGGAGACCTTTAAAAATACCTCTAGTCACCATGCTTTCCATGGACTTGCCAAAACATTTAGCCATAATTATGAAGAGGATAGGGGAGATGGGGTCCCCATGCCTCAATCCTCTGGAGGCTTTAAAGAATGAGGAGGGAGATCCGTTAACAAGAATAGCAAAGGAGGCAGAGGAGATAAGTTGCTTGAAGAGGTCCACACAATTATTAGAAAAGGCAAAGGACCTTCATGAGGAAAGACCAATCGACCCGGTCATAGGCCTTAGATAGATCAAGCTTGAGAATAAAACCCTGCTTCTTAGCCATAACAAGGGAATGGATGTTCTCATGGACAGTTATGATGGAACCAAGAATTTGCCTTCCTGGCACAAAACCATTTTGTTGATGACTGATCAAAGATGGAAGGACTTTCAAGAGTCTAGAGGTTAGGACCTTGGAAATTATCTTATAAAAGGAGTTGCATAAACTGATCGGCCTGAACTTATCCATGGAGTCAGCACCTTGAATTTTGGGGATTAAAGCAATGAAGGTGCCATTAATTTCTTTCAAAATATTTCTAGCCCCAAAAAATTATTTAACCCCACTGGAGACATCTTTCCCAACAATATCACATAACTCTTGGAAAAAGAACATAGAGAAGCCATCAGGTCCAGGGGATTTTTGCCTTCAAAAGAAAAGACAACATTTCTGATCTCCAAGTTCGATGGGATGGAAGTTAAGAGAGCATTCTTCTGCTCATCAATAAGGCAGGGAATGTTCTGAAGGAAGGAATTTTTAACATCATCATCCAAGCTTTGATCCCTATAGAGAATATCAGAGAAGAAACTTTTGGCCTCATTTCTTATCTCCTTCTCCTTAACCAGCTCCACATTGTTCACCATTAGTTTTTTGATCCTATTAGCCGCTTTATGTTTGATTGTCAACATATGGAAGAATCTGGTATTCTTATCTCCTTCCTTCAGCCAAATACATCTAGACCTTTGCTTCCAAAAGGCTTCTTCTTTAGCAATGATTTCATGGTATCTTTTGCGGATCTCATTTTCTTCGACGATAGTCATAGTGGAGAATCCATCCTTCTGGATTTGGACCTGTATTTTATTGAGGTCTTCCTGAATTTTTCCTTTGGCCTCAAAAATATTCCCAAAGCTGGATTTATTCCAAGTCCTTATGTTGTCTTTTATGCTTTTAAGTTTCTTCACAACTCTATACATGGCAGTACCCTCAACTTGAATGTTCCACCATTCCTGAATTTTATGGGTAAGATCCGGATGTAAACTCCACATTTTTTCAAACCTAAAAGGAAAATGCCTTCTCCTGTTTATGGGGTCAGCAATAAGAGTTATGGGATAGTGGTCAGACCCAACACGAATGTGAGCAGACAGAGAACAGAAGTAGTGTTTGTACCAATCATCATAAATAAGAGCCCTATCAAGGCGAACTTGAATAAGGTCATTTCCAGCCCTCCTGTTAGTCCAAGTGTAATTGAAACCCTGCATCTCCACATCATTAAGAGCCTGAGTGTTTATAAAATCCATGAGGGCCAGGCTGCTATCCAACTGAGAAGGGCTTCCACCAAATTTTTCCTCCTCTCTTAATGGGGTGTTGAAGTCTCCCATTACCAGCCAGCTGAGGTTCTTGAAGTTGTCCCTTATTTCCATAAGTTTTTTCCAAAAATTGCTTTTGGCTTTCAAGGTGTTAGGAGCATAAATGTTTGTGAGGACCCAAGAGGTTTCATCTTTTAAATGCTCAAATTTAATGCAAGAAAAATTGCTTTCTTGAATAAGAACTTGACCTCTAACACTATTGAGATTCCAGATTGTTGCAATGCCTCTAGAGGCACCTTCCGAGCTACCACCACAAATGCTCCCAGATTTAAAGAAATTCAAACCTTCAACCTTATCTCTACTCATCTTAGTTTCTTGAATAAGAAAAATATCAGGTTTACTATCCCTAATCATATTCCTAATAATATCATGCTTATGGGGATTATTAAGTCCCCTAATGTTCCTAGAAACAATCTTCATGATTACTTACCAATTCCTAACTCCTTCTGAGTCCTCTGAGTCCCATTTGCTATGTTCTTGTTTCCCTCCTTATCTCTGACTTTATGGTTTGAAGGTCATCCTGGGGATGAGGAGACATACCCTACATCAACTTGAGCAATTCTACTAGACTTCCTTAATTGGGCGGCAGAGGGAGTGGATCCTTTTTTGTTCCTGTGTTTTGGAATTTTCCATTTAGCTTCTTTCTCAAAAAACTCTTCAGGATTACTAAGGATTCTAGAAATTTCCTCTTCATTATCCCATTTAGGTGATCTAGAATCATGTAGAGAGCTATTGACTATTTTAGAGGCTTGATCTAAATCTGAAAGGTTCAGACCCAATATAGAACATTTCTGGGCCTCTTGCAAATCAGAACTGATTGTGAGAGGGGAAGAGTCAGCCTTTTCTTCTTGTGAGCCAATGATCTCCCCTTCCTCAGATTGTTCCACTTCCTTAATATCCTTATCCTTCTGATCCTCTTCATTGGAAGCTTCCTTACTGGCCAAGGTGTCAACAATTACCATCTGGATATTTTCTTTAGAAGATTCATTCTGATCTGTTATTTCCTCTCTTCGGATCTGCCCTCCCAAGGGGTTGCCTGATTTCATTCATTCCTTCCTTAGAGCTTCCTGGGGGGGAGATGTTTAGAGACTGAGGCTGAGGAGACCACTTCCTTATTCTCCCCCAGGGGTCCAAAACAGTTGATATCAACTAGGCAGTTTCCTTATTTTCTGAATTTTTGACTTGCCATACCTTTTTCTCCGGAGCCTTTTTACTTTCTACTATATTTTTGGCTTTCTTATTCTCCCCTTTGGGCTTGAGAGGACAATGTTTAGCCCAGTGACCTGCTTTTTTGCAGTGGAAGCAAGCAAAGGGGATGGATTCGTATTCAATCTATTGTTTCCAAGTTCCCAACTTTGACACAATATCTATCTACTCTGTCATATCTGCATCGTGGGCGATCCCTACACAAAATCTGGCATGAGTGAGCCTCCTTCTTGAAGCTATGACTGGATCTATTGAGAGGAGCTCACCAAAAGAGCTTGCTATAGCTGAGAAAATACTTTCTGCCCAATACTCAAGACGCAGACCTAATAACTTAACCCAAACTGGGACTTGCACCAGAAGAGAATCACTCATATTTAGATTCAAATGCCATTTCTGGAGGACCAGAGCTGTCTTTCCAACCAACCAAGAGCTACCACAGAGGATCCTTATTTTGTCTTCATCACATGAAAAATCAAAGGTGAGAAGACCTTTGGGCACAGCTGAAACTTCAACATTACCTTTCAAAGCCCATTTCCGTTTAACATAGGCCCTAACAACCTCAATGTTTGGATGTGGTACCATAAATTTACCCACCAGGGAGTTCGACATGATGCTTATGTTATGATCCACTACCGAGTCAGGGATAGAGATGGCAAACTTACCACCATTCGGATCTGATATATTCTTGACAGGAGGCAGGGAAGATTTCCCAGAAGGTCTAGTTCCAAAGAGGGTTGACCACTTTCTAATTTCTTGTCCACTCTCACAAACTGCTTCACATGGGTTG
Organism: Cryptomeria japonica; assembly: GCF_030272615.1. Classification (NCBI taxonomy): domain Eukaryota; kingdom Viridiplantae; phylum Streptophyta; class Pinopsida; order Cupressales; family Cupressaceae; genus Cryptomeria; species Cryptomeria japonica. Next base: position 410,293,692 of record NC_081414.1, on the reverse strand, counting down.
GACCCCCCAACCACATTTCTAGGACCCGCATTATTCTCTGGCAGAGTACTGTCAGCCTGCAGAATATCTGGAGGCTTGTCCTTCTCCCTATTGTACTCTCTCTATTGTTAAACATGTCAAAATTTTGAAATAATATTCACATGGATAAATTCAACCAATGAAAATGACAAATCATTATATTTAGAGCTTCGAAATATATAAATAGATGAATACAAGATAATAATGCCTTGAATTCGATGTGTATAGAAACTTAAAAAAAAATTGTTGAATGCTATTTGGAGGTGAGAAACATGAACATTCAAGTTAAAATGGAGAATGTATGTCATGTAAAACTTGATTGCATGCTTTAAGTTTGTATGCTATTCACACCAATTTTTTAATGTAAAATCATGCTCAAGGTAATGCAAAATTTGTACAATGAGAAGATTGATCATATGGATTGTAGTGATGATAAGCTTATAGAACTATGTTTCTTTGAATATGATAATAACATTATGAGTTGAGTTCTTAGATTATTGTAGTTAATGAAGATAGACCGATAACATTATGAGTCAAGTTCTTAGATTATTACACAGCCAATGAAGATAGACCAATAACATTATGAGTTGAGTTTTTAGATTATTGTAGATAATGAAGATACACCAACTCAATGAGAAAGAAGCTTTTTTTTTAAGGATCGTGATGAATCGATTTGTGATGTTAATTTTATAGTTCACCATGTCTGGTTGAATATGATGGAAACATTAGGAGTAGAGTTATTAGATTATGGTAGCTAATGAAGATAGACCAACTCAATGAGAAAGAAATTAGATGTTTTAAGAATCTAAATGACTCAACTCGTAATGATACTATGCTACATGACAATAGAATTTAGAAAACACATGACCAAATTTTAAATTGTAGTGATATAGATAATGAGATATATATCACTTTGTTTGATGATAAAACATGTGTAACTATTAAAATCAATAGCAATTATTTTTGTAGTGAATGTTAATTTAATTAATGGATGGATTGAATTATTTAAGCTTGACAATGATTCATCAAGCTTTAGTTGTATGAATATGGATGATCATAAATATGCATTTTAGTAAAAAGAAAAATATTGGTGTAAATCAGAATGATACGTTGCCAATTGACAATCTTATGTGTGATGTGCATGAAAGTGAGAAGAAATGTGAATCTTATGAGGAAATATAGGCGACCAATGACTTAATTCTACATAACAAACATATACCTTTGGCTAAAAAAATTAAAAATTGGGATATTTTTGTACCTATACCTATTCTTTGTCATGTTTATTACTTTGATTCTAGTGGTTTAGGAAAAAAAAGCATGCATATGGATTGAACATAATGATAATGAAATACCCCAACTTTGATCCTATACATATGATAAGCACCTAGAATGCAAGCCCAAATTATAAAAACTCCTTAGAATTTAAGGATAGGCTTGCCAATATTAGGACTAAAATAGGAAGATTGCTAATCCCAAATACGTACCTTGTAGAGATAAACTGGAGATAGTCTTAAAACTTATTATGTTTAATTATCATGTTTGTGCTAGACAATTAGGGATCTTTTTATATATTTTGTAGTTTCTTGTTAAGGATTATTGTTTGGGTTTCTTCCTATTAATTTTGATCGGATTTTCTTCTTTCAATTCAATTGTGTTTTATTTGAGTTAATTGTTTTCATTTTTTTATGTGATGGCTTATTGAGGGGCATTGTTTAGTTTACTATCCTATTTTAGTGCCATGTTTTGTTGTTATTTTAAGATACTTAAATTCAATCCTTGTATTCATATTATGCATCTGACTAGAACTATTCAAATCAATTACTCTTTTAATCCAAATTACAATGGATCTTTGATATCTTATAGCAATTACTGTAATTTGGTTACTTTTAAACCAAGTGGACTATTTGGGAACAAAGATCCACTAGTTAGTGCAACCATTTACATAATGTGTGTGCATTCATTGTTGAGATGATATGGATTAGTTATAAAACATGTGATGCATTAGTTTTGACCTCTTACCAATTTTACTTGATAACTTCTAAAATTATTTGGGTAAGGTGACCATAAGTAAGGTATCAAGTGAAATATCATAAATGTTTACCATTTGATTATTAAATAGGTGCCTAGTTTTGTTTGTGTGTTTGCATGTGTGTGTGTGTGTGTGTGTGTGTGTGTGTGTGCATGCATACATATATATAGTTCCACTGTATGGGAATATACTAAAAATATGTTTATAGTTCCCCTAGGTGGAAATATACTAAAAATACATTTTAGCTAATTTTCAAAAATACCAATAAATAGTAGTTGGTATCAATATTGCACAATATTACAAAATTTGAATCACAATTTGAACATTTTGTGGGAATTTTATCAATTTTGGACACCTATAAAGTGAGAATTACATATATGCATACATACATATGCATGTATATGTATATATGTATAATAAATATACATGTTTGTATGTACATGTAGATACACACACACACACACGTATCTATATCTACACAAATTGTAATGTCTCAATTTTTACGTCATCTTGTTCTACAAGCATTAACCAATTTTTAGGGTTTTCCATAGGTTTCCTAATGCATCGAGAGGGTTCCAATGTTCTTGGTGAGTTTGGTTCTCAGTTTCAATGGGTTTCAACAATAGTTGCTATATATAGTAAGTTCTTGCATGGCACCAATATTTTTGGGTATTTATAGGTTCATTTTCTTTGGTTGTAGAAGAACACTGCTATTTATAGTAAGTGCTTGCATGGCACCAATATTTTTGAGTTTTTGTGGGTTTTCTCCCTTCGCTCCTTGAAGAACACTACTATTTATAGTAAGTGGTTGCATGGGACCGATCTTTTTTGGGGGGGTTTGTTCTCTTGGGTTCTTAGAGAATGTTTCTCTTTATGGTATGTGCTCATGTCAGCATCAATTATCATCTCTCAGCTTTAGTTGGTTCCAGCATGTTCGATTATCTATTTGTAGTACCTTGGTGAGTTTTCATAAGGTGATGGAACTATTTTAATACTTTCACTTAAGTGTTTAGAAATTCACTTTTTTGTATTTAACTTTTTTTGTATTTAACTTTAAGTGATAAATATTTTTTAGGTATGTCTCAAAAAGAGGATGCCTAGTTGGAGACATAAGTTGTTATTAATAATTCAAAGCTTGGTCTTTTTTAGTGGAATATTTCTTTTTCGAAAACAAGCAAAAAAAATCCTTTTTGAAAAAGGACCGAAGAAGAAAGAAAGCATATTTTTAAAAACTAACAAAAAAGCAAAAAGGTGTCTTCCCAAGAAAAAATTGTTTTTTTGAGAAAAAAAAAAAAGTTTATTTCAAAAAAAAATAGCAAAAAGAGCATAAAAAAAATTTTCCCTAAAATAGCTCTCAAAAGTTGTAAAAGGATAATTGTTGTTCTCATTTGGATTATTCTACTTGTGCACACATAACAAGATGTTTTTTTATTAAAAAAAGCAAAAAAAACAAGGGTGTTGACCCTATACAAAGACAGACCAAAAAGGCCACAAACAACTAGGCAAGGACAGGTCAAACAACAGTGCACACATAACAATATGTTGTTGGAATGACTTTGAAGAGTTCTTCTTGGATTGTTGAGGATGAAAACCCTCTTCAATTAGCTATGTTTTGGTGTTGAGAGAACTACCCTAACTGGTTGTTTGTTTTTGAATTGAGTTTTCAAAGTTTGGTGATAAGGGTTTGGTAAGAATGAAGATTTATGAAAGTATTTTGATTTGGGTGTTCAATTTTTTATGTGTTTAATGATTTTTTGGAATGGTGTTTAGTTTTAAGGGGTTTGAACACTTTTTCCAATGTTGGTCATACCATTCTAGCTACACAGAGAAGTGTCTTTTTGCTCATATCTCAAGAAAGAATCATTTCTCGCTTATGGGTAATGAACCTATGGATTTCCTACACCTAGGTGATGGATTTACATATGTTATGTGAATTTATTGGTGAAGATTCAATTTTCTAGAGAGGTCGCCCATATTTCTAGGTAGCACTCAACTTGGGGCAAGCACATGGGAGTTTGTGAAGGGTTTAATTTGCACATTGGGTCTACATTTTATCATTTCTTGAGGCATCTAGGGCTTCAAATCAAAGCTTGAAGAGCTTATATCAATTTGTGATCAACGGAGGTGTTTAGTTCATTACTGTGAACTACCCATGTGCTTTCCTTGCACTTAGTTTGCTGGAGCAGACTTCCAAGTTTAATTTTTTTTAGTATTGAAGGCTTGGTTTGGTTGGTTGAAAACTGTGGCAATTAAACTTTATTGTAGACCTATAGCAATCTATGCTTGAGCATTTGATGGTGATTTTGAATACATTTCATACGTATAGTAGCAAGTAAACTTACATTTGTGAAGGTAATTATTTTGTTTATTTGGCCAAGTGCATACTTGATTGTAATGCCCAAGTGTGTCAAAAGATTATGATTTTGTTAACGACAACTTTTATGGTTCAAGTATTTCAATTTTATATGATGTTAATGTTGCATTTCCTTATATATGTATTTTTCATGAATGAATGAAACCAAACATATTAGATTATTGTTTGTACTTCATTTGTATTGGCAAACATTTCATGTCAAAAATACTTCAACAAAATATATCAAAAAAAATTAGGGAATGTATATTCGAGTGGCAATAGAGAGAGTTTATTCCGCCAACCTGTTGGGCAATGGTCACTTGTTACAATTCAGCAGTTGCATAACAAAGTTTACAAGATGTTTGCAACTGATAGATCTATATTTGATTTAATGCAAGAACTCTAATCTAATGAAAGACCTCAACATTAAAGGGCATCTTAAGACATTTACAAGACCCAAACATGTGAAGTCAAGTATGAAAGCAGATGAGCCAAAAAATCCACATTAGAGAACTCGGGTGGATGAAGAGAAGTTCATAGCAAATTATTCAGATCAAGAAGGTGCCTTGACACATGAGGACTTTGTGACAAGGTTTCAAGATGACTCTTTGGATATATATGCAACTATTGTAGTTGAGGTTGTGCAAAAAGAAAAGAACATAAAAGCAGTATTAGATACAATTTTAGATTTATCTGGTGATTCTTATAAGACTAAAGACTTCCATGATGCTTCTTGAGATGAGTTCACTAATATTCTTTCAGATGAAGGGCTTGGTGATTTCAAATCAACTATTGGTGATGGATTATTTTCACATTCTAGCAAAGATCATTCAGATGACCTTGGGTTTGACATCCAAACCAATTTTGTGGAGAGTGATGCTTGCGATAATTCCAGTACATGAGTTGAAGAGTGACTTATTCAAAAAGCCAACCACTTATGAGGAGCTTAGTGGACATATATTCTCTAAACAAAGCAATCAGCCCTTCAACTAATGGGATCCAAATGTGTTGGAACTAAGTATGATGAGGATGTTGCATGGGATGAATTCCTTTTGATTGTAATGGCATTCTTGGTGTTAATTTTAATGATGATCTTGTGAACAAATCTGATTTATCTTTACATGAATTTGATCTTAAGTAGAGGTTTGGTGACTTTGATGATTTGGATCTATAGTTTACTACTAAAAATGATAATGCGGAGGTATGGGTGATTTGGGAGAGCCTTGGAGTCTTTGATGATAGGTATGGAAGTTCTGATTTTGGCATGCAACACAACAACAGTTCACCCTCTTTGCATTATTGAGATTAGAAAAGTTAATTCTTGTTGTTCATTGATAACCCATTGCTTGAGATGGGTGTTGACATGGCTCATGGCAATCCACTTTTTGAGCGAGATGGTGGATCAACTCTTAGATGTAGCATTGCACTTGGTGAAAATAATAAGGTGTGGGATCCAAGAGAAGATTCAAATCTTGAGTTGTAGTGTGGTTTCCAACTTGATGTTGATCTATGTCCACTGTATAAGGTGATGCAGGAGCATCCCCAGTTCACAACAATCTTGCATCAACCAAAAACATTTTCCTTTTTGTTTTGTTTGCAGTTCCAATTTTCTTTCTGTGTGTTCTGATTTTGGCTAACCGGATCCTGTGGAGTTGGATTCTACTTGCAGACTTCATCATCTTTCTTTCCTTCAAACCACATCTCATTTGGATCACTTTCCGTAAAGATATCGTCACTGGTTTCCATGACAGTTTCTTGCTATCGTTTGTTCCTTTGTTGCCGGTTGCCTGAGACCTATTCTGGTGATTTACTGGAACCCATTCTAAAGCTTGTCGAGCCTTGAGTGTTGATCTCGATGTTTCTTGGCCTGTGGTCGACCTTCTACGTTTCTTCCTTTGGATTTTCTGGAGGAATCTCTTGGAGGAGGCCAACCTTGTTCATTTTGCACGTTAGGTCTTGTTCTTCGGGTTTTGATCCCTTTTGGGCCGATTGGATCGTGTGTATATATATATATATATATATATATATATATATATATATATATATATATATATATATATATGTAATCATGCTTTAGAATGCAATCAATTAGAATCAATCAGAGTATCAGGTAGATAGACTGTGCCTAGAAGATAGATCTTTTGATTCAAGGTCTCGGTTGTGACCTATTCTACCAGGTCTATGTGTCGGTATGTTGTAACCCGGTTGTTATCGGTTGGATGTAATCAAGTTTAATGCAATAAAACTATCTGCTATGCATTGCCTCCATCATATTTATGTGTTTCTGGTGTGTTTACTCTTGCTGATCGGTCCGAATTGATCTCCTTGAGGTCCCTCCTCATCGATGACTGCTTCAAGTGGTGTCAAAGCTAAGTTTTGTTCCGGAGGTTGTGTGTCCTAAATTTTGTTGTAGGGTGGCAGATTGTAGATCCGACCTGCAATTGCAGAGGACTAGCGTGAATCAATGGCACGAAGAGGAACTAGGAATGGTGGAGCACGTGGGAATGCAGACCCTGTTGTGATGGAGATGTTGTGAGGAATAGCAGCCTGGTTAGAAGTCGTGGAGACAGCCCAGAGAACGGGCCGACGTATTGAAGATGTAAGTGAAGATGAAGGAGAAGAAGCCCCTGCAGAACAAGTAAACCTATCGGCAATTGATCCGAATGAAGAAAGGTTTTTAAGGGTTTTGAGTAGGACGAACACTAAACCTCATTTTACCCCACCAGAATATGATGGGAAGTTAGATTTGGATGAATTGATGGACTGGATCTCGGAGATGGAGAAGTATTTTCATTTTGAAAACACTGCAGAAGAGAGGAAGGTGAAATATGTCTGTACCTGGTTGAAAGGTCATGCATCTCTTTGATGGGAGCATTTGCAAGTTGATAGACAAAGAAGAGGTAAAGAAAAGATTAAGACATGAGATCGGATGATTGCTAAGTTAAAATCAAAGTTTATCCCAGCGAATTATCAAGTGGATTTGTTCCAGAAATTGCAGAACCTAAGACAAAAGGAATCTAGTGTGCAGGAATACACCGAAGCATTTTACAAGTTGAACATCAGATCAAAACATGTTGATGATGAAGTTGAACAAATTGCAAGATATTTGAACGGATTGCAGATGTCTATACAAGATGAACTTAGTATGATCAAATTGGAGAGTGTTGAAGAGGCTTACTAGTATGCACTAAAGGCTGAAGAGAAATTGAACAAAAGACATGAGCAAAGACAGAGAGGTAGAGGTGGGAGGTTTACCAAAGGAAGATTTCAAGGAGGAAGAGGATATACCGGAGGAAGAGGAACCAGTATAGATCATAACAAGGACAAGGAAGTGAGCAAAGAAGGTAATTCATACCGGAAGGATGATAGAAATTTCTACCGGAGGAGAGAACCGGATGGTTACCAGAATGAGAACTTTGGAAGACAAGACAAGAGGACATTTAGAGGAACCTAATTTAGGTGTGGAGGAGAAGGACATCGTGCATTTAAATGTAAGAAGACAGAAGCTACCAGAAGAGCAGCAGTGGTGGAAGAAAACCTCACTGGATCAGACAATAAACCAGAAGATGGAGAAATGTTGATGATGAGGAGAGCTTTGTGTCATACCGAAGGAGATGAAGAACCCTTGCAGAGGAAGAATCTATTCAAGACCAGATGTAAGGTATCTGGTAAGTGTTGTAAAGTTGTTATTGATAGTGGTAGTTCAAATAATTGTGTTTAAGAAGAGATGGTGAATAAGTTGAAATTGGAAAGATTGAAACACCCTAAGCCTTATCAGATAGCATGGATTCAGGATGAACATAAGTTGTTAGTAAGTGAACAGTGTTTGGTAAAATTGAAATTTGGGAATTATCATGATGAAGTTTTGTGTGATATTATGCCTATGGATATTTGTCATCTTTTATTGGGAAGACCTTACCAGTTTGATAGACAGGCAATACATGATGGAAGGAAGAATACATACACTATTGTGGCCAATTGGATGAAGCAAACCTTGTTGCCTTTGGAGGAACCTTTGAAGAGTGAAGTTTGTACAAATACCAGAATTTGTTTAATAGATGGAAGGAAATTCATGGATGGACTGAGACATGAGAATGTGTGTTTTGCCTTAATTCCTAAGAAGACTCAGAGACCGAAACCGGAAGGAGAACACCTGGCAGAGATAAGAGATTTACTGACGGAATATGCGGACATCACTTTAGATAATGTACCTGATGGATTGCCACCTCTTAGAAGTATTACTCATTGCATGGACTTGGTTCCCAGAGCTAGTTTGCCTAACAAAGTTGCACACCAATTGACACCGGCAGAAAATGAAGAACTGAATAGACAAGTGCAGGAGCTCTTGAAAAAAGGTTTGATCAGAGAGAGTCTGAGCCCTTGTGCGGTACCAGTCGTATTAGCACCTAAGAAGAATGGAGAATGGAGGATGTGTACTGATTCAAGAGCAATAAACAAGATCACAGTGAAATATCAGTTTCCTTTGCCTAGGATGGATGACATAATGGACTGTTTGAGTGGAGCAAAATACTTTACAAAGATAGATTTGAAGAGTGAATACCATTAGATTAGGATCAGAGAAGGTGATGAGTGGAAGACAACATTTAAGACAAATGAGGGACTATATGAATGGTTGGTGATGCCTTTTGGATTGACTAATGCATTGAGCACTTTCATGAGGCTAATGAATGAGTATTAAAGAAATTCTTGGGTAAGTTTGTTATTGTGTATTTGGATGAAATTCTGATTTTCAGTAGAACAAAAGAGGAGCATTTGTTGCAGTTAAGACAAGTTTTGCAGAGGTTGAGAGAAGAAAAGTTGTTGATCAATATCAAGAAGTGTACTCTCATGAAGGATGAGTTAGTCTATTTAGGCTTTGTGATATTTGAGGATGGTTTGAAGGTGGACCCTGAGAAAGTGAAAGCCATTGTTGAGTGGCCTACACTGGAAAGCATTGGAGAGGTAAGATCATTTCATGGATTGTCTAGTTTTTACCAGAAGTTTATCAAAAATTTCAATTCAGTTTGTAACCCTATGACTGAGACCATGAGAGGAGATCGAAAGGAATTCAAATGGACCACTAGAGCAAACAAAAGTTTTGAATTGTTGAAGCAGAAAGTGACTGAGCAGTCTGTGTTAGCTTTACCGAATTTCAATAAAGTATTTCAAGTGGATTGTGATGCAAGTGGAACAGCAATAGGAGCAGTTTTGAGTCAAGAAGGGAGAGTAGTAGCATATTTCAGTGAGAAATTGAATGATGCCCGGAAGAGAGATTCAATGTATGATCAGGAATTTTATGCCATAATTCAAGCCTTGAAGAAATGGAGACACAACTTGTTGCCTAAGGAGTTTGTGTTGTATACAGATCATCAAGCTTTGCAGTATTTGAATAGTCAGAGTAAGTTGAATCAGAGACATATGAGATGGGTAGAACTCTTGCAGAGTTACACCTTTGTGTTGAAGCATAGAAGTGGGAAATCTAACAAAGTTGTTGATGCATTGAGTAGGAGAAGGAATTTGCTGACAGAAATGAGAGTGACAGTATTAGGTTTTGAAGATTTGAAGACCTTGTATGATGAAGACCCGGATTTTGCAAAACCTTGGAAAGCATGTAGAGAACCGGTTATGGTTGATAGGAGCAAATGGTTGGATTATTTCATTCAGGATGGGATGTTACTTACGAGAATTCAATTATGCATACCTAAGAGTTCCATGAGAGAGAACCTAATCAAACAGAAACACATTGGAGGACTAGATGGACATTTTGGCATTGAAAAAAAATAGTAGCATTGGTGAGTGAGCAGTACTTTTGGCCCCATATTCATAAGGATGTTAAGAAATATGTGTAGAGTTGTAGAGTTTGTCAAGTTGCAAAAGGTAGTAGTCAGAATGTGGGATCGTATAAACCTTTGATAGTGCTGGTAAGACCTTGGGAGGATATAAGCATGGATTTTGTACTTGGATTGCCTAAGACACCGAGAGGGAATGATTCTATATTTGTGGTAGTGGATAGATTCTTGAAGATGGGTCATTTCATACCTTGTAAGAAGACATCAGATGCATTGCATGTAGTAGACCTATTTTTCAAGGAAGTGGTGAGATTGCGTGGATTACCTAAGAGCATAGTTTCAGATAGAGACACTAAGTTTGTTGGGTATTTTTGGAGAACACTTTGGAAGAAGATGAAGACAGATTTGAAGTTCAATTCTACTTTTCATCCATAGACCGATGGACAGACAGAAGTAGTTAACCGGAGTTTGGGAAACTTATTGAGATGTTTAGTGGGAGATAAAACCAGAAGTTGGGATTTGGTCCTTGCACAAGCAGAGTTTGCCTATAACAATTCAGTGAATAGAAGTACCGGAAAAACACCTTTTGAGATTGTTACCGGAGTGCATCCTAGAGGAATAGTAGAATTGAGAGACATTAGCAGTGAAGACCAAAAGAGTTCAGAAGTAGAAGATTTTGCAGATCACATGGCAGCATTGCATATTTAGGTTAAATAGCATTAGGAAGACATGAGCAGCAAATATAAGGAGAAGGCATATGAGAAGAGGATACATAAGGAATTTGAAATTGGTGATGAAGTGATGGTATACTTGAGAAAAGAGAGATTCCCGGTTGGAACTTATAATAAGTTGCAGATGAAGAAGTTTGGACCTTGTAAGATTTTGAGAAAGTTCAGTTCTGGAAATGCATATGAAGTGGAGCTACTAGATAGTCAAGTATTTCACCTATATTCAACATTGCAGATCTTCATGACTACCATGAACCAGAATTCAGTGAGGACAGTGTTGCAGACTTGGAGAAACAATTGCTCTGGAAGGAACCAGATCATATTGGAGAGATGTTGGACAGTAGGATTCGGCGTAGTACCCGAAACAGTCAGTACAAAGAATATCTTGTCAAGTGGAAGAGCAGAACAGTTGAAGATTCATCTTGGATTTCTCAGGCAGAGTTAGATAGCCTCGGTTTCCCTCTGACCCCAGCAAAGTGAGAAGCTCACTTTTTCATTAACCCCGGATACATGATGCAAGAACGTCCCCGGTTCACAGCAATCTTGCATCAACCAAAAACATTTTCCTTTCTGTTTTGTTTGCAATTTCAATTTTATTTCTGTGTGTCTCGGTTTTGGCTCACCGGATCCTGTGGAGTTGGATTCTACTTGAAGACTCGATCATTTTTCTTGCTTTCAAACCGCATCTCATTTGAATCACTTTCTGACAAGATATCGCCATTGGTTTCCATGACAGTTTCTTGTTACCGATTGTTCATTTGTTACCGGTTGCCTGAGACCTATTCTGGTGATCTACTGGAACCCATTCTAAAGCTTGCGGAGCCTTAGCGTTGATCTCAATGTTTCTTGGTGTGTGGCCGACCTTCTACGTTTCTTCCTTTGGATTTTCCAGAGGAATCTCTTGGCGGAGGGCGACTTGGTTCATTTTGTACGTTAGGTCTTGTTCTTCAGGTTTTGATCTCTTTTGGGCCGACTGGATCCTTTGGATCGATATATATATTTGTAATCATGCTTTAGAATGAAATCAATTAGAGTCAATCAGAGCATCAAGTAGATAGACTTGGCCTAGAAGATATATCTTTCGATTCAAGGTCCCGGTTGTGACCTATTCTACCAGGCCTGTGTGATGGTATGTTGTAACCCAGTTGTTACTGGTTGGATGTAATCCAGTTTCATGCAATAAAACCATCTGCTCTGCATTGCCTCCATCATCTCTGCATGTTTCTATTGTGTTTAATCTTGTTGACCGGTCTGGGCTGATCTCCTTGAGGTCCCTCCTCACCGGTGACTGCATCAGTTACCCTCCTGGGAGACCACCAAATATGAAATATGCAAATGAGGAGATAGATGTAGGTTCCATTTGGAGTGATATGAAACTAGGAGGCATCACAATTCCTTACTACATGGGGAACTGCAAGATGACTTGGGTATGCAAATTAATGGTTTTAGTTGAGAGTTACTTCCTTGATGGTTTTCACTTCGAGTTGATTCGTTCTTGCATGAAGTTTGGTCTTAAGTTTTTTAGATGACCAACAAGTGGGACATTTCATACATTAATTGAGTTGATGAGTAGTAATGCATGCATCTCGTATGAAGTTGGAGATGTTATTTCTTCATGGGATGTATCAATTCTTGGAGACTTTAACATTTCAGATTTTGAAAAGTTTCCAAACAATGTTCTTGAGCTTGTTGGAATTTTCAAAGCAACAGCAAAGAAAGGTGGTTACAATCTTGATACTTTTAGCTTTGAAAAAAGGGCTTAATTGTGACATCTACATGTTTGACAATCCCTCCTTTGGATTGAGAGATGTTTTATCATCTACTAATATTTCTTTGGGGACGGTTTTGAAAACAACAATTGCTCCTTGCTCCTTAGGTGTTCATGTTTTCTTGGATGGGCTACAAGAGATCACCAAATAAGTCACAAACTTCCATGATGAGCAAGAATGTTTTGGATGGCACTTGGGGTTATGATTTGTACCTCTCTAGGTGTGTTAGAGATCTTTCTCGGTTGGGTATCCATGCTTGGGATCCTCAACAAGGATTGATGGAACTTATTGGGAAAGGTAGGAATGATCTTTGGAGGGATAAGGATCAAAGTTTTAGAATTAATAGTGTTGTTCCTTTCCTTACTAGTCATTATGTGATTCCATTTGTTCATCTACAAATGGATTGGAGAGAGATTTTAAGCAGGGATTGGAGTAATGGATGAATGGTCACTCTTGGGAGTGTTCCTTGGCAAAGAATGGGTTAGATTTTGAGTCTTGAGCTTGTTGATTAGTTGCAAGTCAAACACCTCACATTTTGGTTTGCTCTCATTTAGTGGAATTGACACATATTTCCTTGCCAAGGAAGTAGAAATTTTCAATTGGTTTTTTCTTGGAAGTGTTTTCTAGCCACTTCAAAGTTGTTTTGAGCAAAGCAATGCTCATTTTTCATGCTAAAGATTAAAGATACCTTTGGGGCAATTGGTGTTCCTTTCATAGAGAGTTGAACTTGTTTAAATCATATCACTCTTCACTGATTTCACTCTTAATAAGAAGCAGGCGTATGCCTATACAGTTCGTTCGAACTATTGAGGTTCATCTTATGAAGGTTGGTGATGTGAATTTGGATAGTTTACCCTTAGAATTATTTCAGGGCAATGAACTTCCACATGCTTGGGTACATCATTCAAATACTCTTGGAGTTGGAACAGTGAGAGTTTTCACAAGTCTTCATCGTTATATTAGTATAGTTTTCACAAGTCTTCTTGGTGAGCTCGATTCTCATTTTCATCGAGTTTTTATAACAATTGCTATTTATAGTAAGTGATTGCATGACACCAATCTTTTTGGGTTTTTCCATGTGCCCTTGGAGAGCACTACTATTTACCGTAAGTATTTATATGACACCAATCTTTCTGAGTTTTTCTAGGTTTGTTCTCTTTGGTCCTCAAAGAATACTACTATTTATAGTAAGTGTTTGCATGGCACCAATCGTTTTGGGTATGTTCTCTCTGGTTCTCAGATAATGTAGTTATCAGTGGTATGTGCTCATGTTGGCATTAGTTGTCATTTGTTAGCTTTAGTTGGTTCATACATGTTCAATTATATGTTTTCAATGCCTTGGCAAGTTTGCATAAGGTGATGGAAACTATTTTAATATTTTTACTTGAGTGTTTACAAAATGACTTTTTAATATTTAACTTTAAATGATTAAAAAAAAATTGAGAATGTCTCAAAAAGGGGGCACCTAGCTGGGAGACATGAGTAGTTGTTAATATTTCAAAGAGGTTTTTTTAGTGGAATATTGTTTTTCCCAAAAAAGCAAAAAAAGTGTTTTTTTGAAAAAAATAATGAAATAGCAAGAAAGCACATTTCCAAGAAAAAACGAAAAAGCAAAAAAATGTTTTTTTCCAAAAATAGTGAAAAAGCAAAAAGCATCTTTTCAAAAAGAACGAAAAAAGTAAAAACATTTCTTTTCCTAAAATAGCTCTCAAACATTATAAAAGGGGGATTGTGGTTCTCATTTGGATTATTCTACACGTGCACATATAAGATAATGTTGGAATGAACTTGGAGAGTTCTTGAATTGTTGAGGATGAAAACCCTCTTCAATTAGCCTAGTTTCGGTGATGAAAGATCCACTCTCGCTGGTTGTTGATTTTCAAAAGAGTTTTCAGAGTTTGGCTCAAAGTTTGGCGATAAGGGTTTGGTAAGAATGAAGATTTATGAAAGTATTTTGATTTGGGTATTCAGTTTTTGATGTGTTTAATTCTTTTGTAGAGCGTTGTTTGAGTTTCAAGGGGTTTGAAGACTTTCCTACTTGGTCATACCATTCCAACTACACAAAGAAATATCCTTTTGCTCCTATCTCAAGAAGAATCATTCTCACATATGGGTAATGAACCTATACACCTAAGCAATGGATTTGCATATGTTATGTGAATTTATTGGTGAAGATTTGATTTTCTAGAGAGGCCGCCCATCTTTGCAAGTAGCGCCCAACTTCAAACAAACACATGGGAGTTTGTGAAGGGTTGAGTTTGTGAAGGGTTTAATTTGAACTTTGGGTTTGCATTTTATCATTTCTTGAGGTGTCTAGAGCTTCAAATCAGAGCTTGAACAGCTCATATTAGTTTGTGAAGAGCTCATATTAGTTTGTGACCAAAGGATGTGTTTATCTTCATTACTATGAATTGCCCATGTGCTTTCCTTGCACTTAGTTTGCTGGAGCAGACTTTTGAGTTTAGTTTTTCTGAGTATCGAATGCTTGGTTTGGTGGGTTGAAGATTGTGGCATAACTGAAACTTTATGACATGGCAATCCTGTTTGAGCATTTGATGATGATTTTGAAGACATTTCAGACCTATAGCAGCAAGTAACTCACATTTCTTAAGGTACTCATGCTTAGTCTATTTGGCCAAATGCATACTTGATTGTAATGCCCAGGTGAATGTCAACATATTCTGATTTTGTGAACAGTGGTTTGTACGTTTCAAGTATTTCAGTTTTAGATGATTTTTGTTGAGACATGGACCAGCTAGGACTCGAACCTAGGACCTTCCATACGCTGCTGGAGTGCTCTACCACTGAGCTACTGGCCCCTCTTGGACCAGTCCATCGTTGGTCCGGGTGTGGCTTATTTCCAACACCAACACCCCCCCTTAAGCCACACCTCTCGTGTGCTTGGGGCTCCTAGCCTGGACCTGGCTCTGATACCATGTTGAGACATGGACCAGCTAGGACTCGAACCTAGGACCTTCCATACGCTGCTGGAGTGCTCTACCACTGAGCTACTGGCCCCTCTTGGACCAGTCCATCGTTGGTCCGGGTGTGGCTTATTTCCAACACCAACAATTTTAACATTGAATTTCCTTAGATTTGTGTTTTCTACGAATGAATGAAACCATACTAAATATGAATGTCAGCATATTCTGATTTTGTGAACAGCAGTTTGTATGTTTCAAGTATTTCAGTTTTAGATGATTTTAACGTTGAATTTCCTTAGATTTGTGTTTTCTACGAATGAATGAAACCATACAGATCAGATTAGTGCTTGTATTTAGTTGTATTGGCAAACATTGTATGTCAAAAACACGTCAACAGAAAATATCACCAAAAAATAGGGGATTGTATATTACATATATTTGTATGTGTGTGTGTGTATATATATGTCTACATATATGTATGTGTGTATATGCAAACATGTATATGTATATGTATGTAAGAATGTGTGTGTGCGCGTGCTTGTGTGTGTGCGCGTGCTTGTGCGTGTGTGATGCTTCAATTAAACTAGGTGATTCAAGTGATCTCTAATAGTAGTAAAGCTATGGTTAGAGTGGGGTGTCAATCTAGAAGCAAAGTAACATCCAAATAATCAAAGATGCATCTATAAATATACTAAAATAACTTGATATTGAAGTTATGTCAATCAAGGCCTACCAATAAAAATGCTAAGGAACCCACATGCACACATTATGGCTAAAGTTATACAGAATTTTGTTTTATAATTGAATTGTACTATGAATTCATTCCTTTGTAGTTATAATGGTTAATGGATTTTATGTTCTTGGGTAGATCCTCTTGTTTTAGGATTTATTGGAATTGCTATGCTTTGGAGAGATCACTAAATTAGACTATATTTCAATTCTCTAAAGCATAATAATTGGTTCTTATGCATTAAAAATTTCTTATACTAGGATTTTTTTATTGCATCTAATTAAATTATTTAGCTTACAACTGTTGAATGCCTATGTTCTTATTGTATCCTTTTTTGAGTACATTGGTGTTTGTTGGAGTGGGGAGTGACGAGCATTTAGTGTGGCCTCTAGAACACACCCTAGCTTTTGTGAATTAGAGACCCTTTTTCTTCAAAATTCTTGTCGCTTTCAATCTTGTGATAACTTGTTTGCAAGTTCATGTGTCATTGTCCAGATAAGTTGCTTTCTTTGTTTGGGTTGTTTCAGAAGGTATTACATTAGAAGCTCCATTTTCTCTATTTGGGTATTTGAGGAACCTATCATGATATTTTAAACTTGGAAAGGGATTTCATGTGTGAATCGATTGGTCTCTTACATTTGGCATTGAATTATGATGAATATATACAAGTCCAATTTCCCTTGTCTTGTCAGATTTAATTTCTCATTAATTGTTCTAACCACTCCCTGCACCTGATGCACGGCGATGGCTATCCAGCAGACAGAATGGCCTTGATGTGACCATTTTGTGTTTTTCAATTTATTTTTTAATAACACAAAATGATAAAACAACTGTGTTGTGTTTTTCAACTTATTTTTTGAAAAATACAAAATGGGCACAGCAGGGCCATTCTGTCTGCTGGATAGCCATTTCCCCTGACGTTATCTCCTGCTGTTCATCAATCCAAGGTGGGACATATTTTTGGATTCACGTGTTGTATTGATCGGTTTGCAATTTTCTTTTTAAAAAACCAGTACTATTTTCCTTGTTCATTAACTCTTCCAATAGACATCAATCTCCAATTTTCTCCAATATGATTCCTCTTAAGGCTTCCCAATGAATTCCACCTCATCTTTCTAAGGATGCTTGTAACATTTCAAGGCTCACGTTATGTGCATTCATTTACTTCACTGTTGTTTTCTTTTCAGAATTATCCTTTCTGTGATTCTCTTTTATCAAAGACTGATTTCAAGATCCAAGTCTTGAATATCAAGAATCACAATGTCTTTAAGTTCACATTATCATTATCTGAGTCTTGCTTCTACTACACTACAATGATGTGCGTGAACTGTCTAACCTCCTCATTTTCTTGCTGCCACATAACCCAACTCTGCTTACTCAATTACCACCCCATGGAACTGAAACCTCCCTTTTACTCTGCTTGGAGATCCTTTAAACCTGTAATATTCACATTAACCCAAACAGCATCTAGCATCTTACCCAAAATAATTATTAACATTGGAATCCATATCAGAGATAAATATCATCGTCAAATGGATCCATCATTTCAATATCTCCATATAACATTATATAAGGTTAAGATTGCATCTTAATCCAATGTCCATAATTTAGGTGAATAGGCTTCCATCTACCACATTAATCATCATAACCGGTGCTTACAGAATCATGCTTCTAAATATTCTGATTATAGATTGATTATTAATTTCAAGATTTAACAGCTGACCTGCAACCAATCAAAATAAAGTCCAATGGCATAGACATCATCCACAGATGCTCTAACCAGATATACAGGAGGATGTCTTCCCAGTAGAGTATTAAAGAGAACACCTTTGGTCATTGTTCTACATTTCATTCCAACAATAAAGTCTTTTCATAGATATAATGTTAAGTAGTTTTGATCTTCCTAATCATTTCAAGATAATTTACTCAACAACAATTATAGATCGCAAATTTACAAAATGTCAAAAATGTCATTGAAATGAATTCATTTGTAGCCTACATAATTTAAACAATTCATTTATTTCTTCTTAGCATTAAGTAAAACTATCATATATACTTTATCTGAACATAGCTATTAATTCCACATTCTTACTCATCTTTTATTGAAACCCTTGGACAAAGGTACTCGTTCTATAAGTAACACCATTCATATCCTCTATGATCCATTTCAACTCTGTCATGTCAGTGACCTTAAAATGAACATATTTTGAATTATGCCCATCACTCTCTCTAACATCATCCTCATGCAATGTACCTTCAGAAAGTCTTTTAAACCATTTAAACAGTCCTAGATTGTGATTTGATTTCTTGGAATATCCAACATGGGATAGTTCCTTTCCAGTAGAATTCACATCTTCAGGGCATGATAGGTTTCTGACCTTGCAGACAAAGAATTGTGAGTCTGCAATTGCCTTCCGTAAAGATTCATCTTGTGCATCGTCAGCAATGACCTTCAGGAAAAATAAGGCATGATCCTTAAACATGGATTGTGTCATAAAGAAAAATCTCTAACTGCATTAAAAAAGTTAGAAATGCACCTTTGAGCTGCATTTATGCACAAATTGCATCAACCACCAATATGAAAAATTAAATTTATTGTAAGTATATGCATTCAAGCTTTTGACTGCAATGTATTCTTTGCAATTGTAGAGACTCAAATTTAGTATTATATGAATATTTGCTGCCCACGATACCAAATCTACCTTGAAATTCAAGAATATAACAAGCACAAAATATATAGCAGCGAGTGAGGCAGTACAGCTGACAACAAGAAAATGAAGCAATTTTCTGCCAAATGAAGAAAACATTGATGCATGCCGAGCATGCCGAGAAAGCATGACATGCATAATGATAAAATAATTTCAGTAACTTATAATTTCAAGGTGCTGTAAAATATATACTTTAAAGGCATCAAATCTTTTAGGGATTACCTTTGCATAACCATAGGTGTTGTCTCCCATTTTGAATTATTTTACATCATGCTTGAGCAATAGCTAATTGAGCAATATCTAATGTTTATAAGGTTACATTTCGTTGAGTTTCAAGAAGCATAGCCACCTTACTCTCTAAATCAAATACAGTCCACATTGAATATTAAAAGTATTTTTAATCAAGAAATAAAAGCTTACTCTAATAAAGTTCTTGCCTACAATTCTGGGCCCGGTTGGGCTTGATGCCTGTTTCCCATGCTACATATTTATTGCAGAAGTTTTTAGGGTCTCTCACACTTTGGGTGTTTAGATTTATTTTTAATAGCTTCCAAGTCTTTGTCTTTGGCTATTAATGCTGCAGAGTTTGGGATTGGAACAGGTAATGAAGTCACCTGCAAAGAAGCCTCAAAAGTTTGTCCCAAAAGTATTCCACAAGCTATGGGCTCTAAAAGACTCTGAATGTTCTTCCAGTTCTGGATTTGTGTTAATGCATGCAAGTGGTTAGAGCAGTTTATTCCATTTAAAAGTATGATAAGAAGCTGGCTAAATTGTGCTTGGAGATCCTATGGACTTAAACTGGATGCTATCCAATATTACCCAAAGGATTTTTGCAGATGTAATCCTTTGGAACGGACTTGATATGTTCACAATTCATTTTTTATTTTTTTTTCTCAATATACCAGGGATTTTGATGTGTCTGACGACCAAGCTCTTAAGGTCCCTGTGTGGGCTGAGTTTCCTGGTTCGCAGTTTACCTTGCTGGCTGTTCCTAAACAGTATAGCCTCCTCCCTTGGAAGCATGGGCTACGTTGAAAAAGAGAAGTTCTATTCAGCTCACTCACAATGCAGGATCTGCATGGAATTAGACCTCTCCCAAGATCTAAAACAAACTATCGATATACAAATTGGTGACATGTGCCATGTGCAACATGTTCTATACGTCAATTTTCCCAATACTTGTTTTAGAATGCAGGATCTGCATGGAATTAGACCTCTCCCAAGATCTAAAACAAACTATCGATATACAAATTGGTGACATGTGCCATGTGCAACATGTTCTATACGTCAATTTTCCCAATACTTGTTTTAGGTGTCAAAAATTTGAAGGTAAAATCCAATATTGTCCTTTAATCACCCAAAAGTCAAAACAAACCTGAAACCAGCAAGTGAAATAATTTAGAATGAGGATGCTTGAACCATGGTTGGCAACCACAAAGGTGGTTGCAATGGGCCCAATAAAGGCTCTCAATCTAACAATGCTCAAAAAAATAATAGTGTGGCTTCCAAAGCCTCAACACTGGCAGTTCAGCCTTGGCATAATGCCAATGACAAAGCCAAGTATGTGGTTGTGGCCCAGTCAGTCCCCACTAGTTCTTCCCGTAAACCATCAAAGGAAGTTAGTAAGCCCTGCTACTTTAGAACTCCACTCTGTACAAGTGTTTTATCCTCTACAAATTTGGTAGTTCAAACCTCGTCTCAACCATAGGGTATTAGGTGTTCACACAACACTCATCATAAGGTGAAGAAAGGGAATATATCCCTGAGAAGCAGCATATACAATTTGGAGGCCTTTCTCCACAAAATCAAAGCCAATTTATGCATTAATAGTTGTTCTATATTACAAGGGTTGGAGTCTGAGGAAATGTCCTTAGACCCTCATTATTCATGAATTGCATCTCATGGAATATTAGTAGTGTAACAAACCCAAACTGCAAATGCATTATTCAATTGCTTGTTCTTGGAATGATGAAGTGTTGAGCGATAGTGAATGATGATGTTTCTCTAAGTCATCTATGCCTTCTGCTATGTTTTCTTTCTCAATTTCCTGGTAATTTTCACAAGTATCCATGTTTTGTAGAATTTCATGCCCCGATGCTACCAAGCATTGATCTTCACTAGCCACTATCCTGCTGACTTGAACGTCTTCCACTATTTCCTCAACTTCCTTGGAGACAAGGTTACCTTCAATTGTGACATCTTGATTACTTAGCTCATTAATAACATCTTCTTGCAATTCATTCAGCAATGCTTTGGGAGGTCGAAGTTGATGGTGAATCATGCCTCTTGCATCAACTCGTCTTGGAACAACGTTGGCAGTGATTCCTCTTCAACTTCTTCTATGAGATCTTTCAGCGCCCCCTCGAAAAGCATGATGATGATGATGTCTTTGAGCGCACCCTCAAATTGTTCTTCATACTTCGGCTCACTTGTGATAACT
This sequence comes from Cryptomeria japonica, assembly GCF_030272615.1. NCBI lineage: Eukaryota > Viridiplantae > Streptophyta > Pinopsida > Cupressales > Cupressaceae > Cryptomeria > Cryptomeria japonica. The sequence continues at coordinate 410,272,204 of NC_081414.1, read as the reverse complement.
TGTAGTTCTCCATTCAACATCTCTATAGGATTGTCTTCCTCTCCAAGGACGCTTGCTATTTTCTATAATTCATTCTCAAGGATCTCCTTTTGTATACGGAATGAACATTCATCGAGGAATTCCTCCTCTCGCAATGGATGTGAATCACTATCTTCCTTGATTGTCGGACTGACAAATTGATCATCATTTACCACTATACCACCAGCTTGAACATTCTCAATTGTTTCCTCAACTTGCATTCCAATGTACTCTTCTTTAGGTGTAAGGTATGGAAAGCTATCCCTTGCAATACATTGATCATCAAGTTGACTTGTGTTATCGACTTGCAACTGGCTTCCTCCGTTGTCGAATGATATAGCAATGCCTTGTTCTTGCGTTCTTCTATACTCATCAGCTGCAAGGTAGGCACTCCAAATCTTGTTAGTGATGCACTCATCTAATACCTCAGGTATTCCATATTGACGCTTAACTTGGTTGATAGCCTCCTGACATAATGGGCAAGTAAATTCAAAATGAGGTTCGCCGTGAATCCTACACCACCAAAGTAGCAATATCCTTTCCAAGCACAATTCCCCGTCGAGACTCAACTGATTTTCAATCATCCCCTTAAACCTTGTGAAACTGTCATTGCATTGTGGAGCACTGAAACTGCCAGACACTATGAACTCCTCTGGCTTAGGTATATTCCAAAAGAAGATTTTCCCTTGTAGTGCTAGCTGAATTCTTGACAAGAATGTCAAGCAATGCAGCTCATCATGTTCATTAGTCTCGTGAATTCTACACTACCTTGGGAATGCAAGTTCGAACACACTGAGTGGATGAAGTTGTGCATTCAATCTCCACCAAGTTGTAGAATATCAACTTGATGGGAATATTGTCATTGATGCCAAAATAGTGATACTCAGAAATATATGTATACAGTAAATAGCCAGCAGTGATCAGAGCATATTGACTGAGAATATAAAGTAAATAAGAACAAAATGAATTGACAGTATACACCAGGTTATATATATGACTGTGTATATGTTCTTTGAAGACAATTAATCCCTATGCTAGATTGTTGAAAGACAGCGATCAGAGGTTGAAAGCACAGCGATCCATATTTAAGGCATATAAGACAAAACTTGTCTAATTCAAATAGTTGAGAAATTTTGTCAAAAAGCTGAAAAAATTGGTCTTATTCAAAAACTTGGAGTAATATTAATATAACAAAAGAAAGAGAGAGAGGCAAAAATCAGAAAGTGTCAAAATTATTTTTGTCTTATTTAAAGACTAGCCAGCGGTCACTTTCGTAAAGAAAAAGGCAAGACATATAAGACAAAAATTTTGTCTTATTCAAAAAAACAAGTCAGCAACTTTAATTTGTCTTACTCTAAAGACAAAAAGCTGCAATTAGGATTGAAAAAGGAAAGGTAATTATGAGAATACGTGGATTAGTCAATGCCACGACTTATGAAAAGAGTACATCAACGGTTTGATTCTTAATCACCACGGGTTGATTTAAGCCGCGTCTCTTTGATGATCAAAAGATATGTCCCATTATATGAAGTAATCTATTTTGAAGTGGTGCGATTTAAGGTTGTAACTACTTGAAGGGAGATGTCTTTCTTTATAGAAGTATGAAGATATATATAATACTTTTGTTTGGCGATAAAAAGTAAGTTAAGTGTGCTGTGCGTACAGGTGTGTTATTCAGAAAATATAATCAGACACAAGTGTCGCTGGGTATTGTGAAATGTAAAAAATAAAAGAAGATCTTTATGTGGAGAGTGTATGCTGCAGTAAGTGTGGAAGTGTACGCTGAATAAATAATTCTGGAAATAATTTTCAGACTGAGAGTATTTGTAATGGAATAATATATGTGTATATTATGTGGTACGTGTGAATGTTGAGATAAAGAAATACTAATATAATAATCTGAAAAGGAAAGTAGTGTTGAGTGTATGGAAATAAAAATAAAATAATATATTTTATGAGTGAGAGTGTGCGTGTGAAGATCAATCATACACAAGAAAATATACGAATATGTATATGCAGATATAAAAGAGATTTATGAATGTACACATTTGTGAATATTCTATGAGTATATTTGTGAAGACTTTATGAAGCAGAATTTAGCAGACTTATGAAGCATTTAGATTTATAAGAGTTTATAATCAGTTTTTGTGACAGATTCATGATCAGCATTGTAACAGTTTGAAAAAGGAAATTTGAGAAAAATATAATCCATCATCAGTTGGTACAGCAACATTGTAAAGGTGGAAAATCAGATATATGTGAAGTGGGTTGGTGCTCACAAAATTCAGAAGTGGGAGTTGGTGCTTCCAGTGGGTTGGTGCTCACAAAGTTCAGATTTGGGAGTTGGTGCTTCCAGTGGGTTGATGCTCACAAAGCAGAATTAGGAGGTTGGTGCTTCCAGTGGGTTGGTGCTCACAAACATTGTAAAAGAAATATACAATATACAATATTCATTTTAGTGGTTTTCTCCCTCATTGGGTTTCCACTCAAATTCTTTTGTTATTGTATTTATGTGCATAATTGTCTTGGATAACTTAATTCTATCATATTAAGAAGAAAAGTTTCATTATACTGATTCACCCCCCCCCCTCTCAGTATAATCGTGTGCTCTTCACAACTTGCTGATCATTGTGAAACTGTTGCTGCTCCATTGAGAAATCTTTCTTTTTGGGATTTTTTGAAAAAAAAATAACTTTTTTTTTGGGGATTTTTTGAATAAGACAGATCTAGCAAATCTTAAATTTGAATTGAAAACTCAACTGGTTCTATCCACAAGCAATGCTTCTTTCCTTCGCTAGTCCGATTGATAGTCCAGCGTTCACCTTCCTTTCTCTTGTGATAACTCTATCGAGTGTTGAGGATAACTCTCTACTAATCTTCCACTATACTCACCTGTTCAAAAGTTCGCATTCCGTGTATTCACTATCATGCCCTCCTCCTAGCGCCAATTATGTTGATGTGTTTTTTATGACACCTTCAAACACAGAATAAAATACTGAGTATCTTATCCTCTCTTGAATAAAGACCTCTCGGATGTTAAACAATGTGATCAAACGAAAAGACTCCAAGGTTCCGATAGTCAAGTCTTGACTTTATACATGGATTGACTCAGTGATTGTGATGTGATTTGCTGGAATCACAAGGGGACTTACATTGATACTTGAATGTGTGAATGCTCCTGGAATGTGGAAGTTTACTTAACTTTAAAAAAATATAAAAGAGATAGGGTTTAGGAAGCTAATCTAATCCTAGAATGTAAGAGACTGTGAAGGACTTAGTGAAATTCAACTAGACTTTGCTTTGCATGAAGTCCACAAAGTTTAGTGCAATCTCTTAAGGTAAGCGTATGATGTTCAAATCACTACCAAGGACATAGACACCATCAAGACGATGCATATCAATGAACAAGTAGCAATTGAAGTTAAACTTATAAAAAGTTTAGTCGACCACGCAAGATATTTCACAATCAATGAAATACTAGTAGTATGAACATAAGAAATTCACCATTAGCCATTCACAATGGCTTCCATCCATATAATCAACATGGAAAATAAACAAGAAGTAGAGACCATGCAAAATGTTCAATCAACACATTAAATTCACCATATCTTCAATAAAATTAACATGCTTCTTGCAGCAATGTCTTGACAACAATCTCCCTTTTCTCCTACTCTACTCTAGCTATTTGCTTGATATCTGCTACTTACCACTAACTATCAACTATTAACCTTTACAAATGAGGTAACTGAGCCTTATAGAGATGGCTCTTTACAATGAGTGGTTCAAATTGATTCACAATCAATGGCCGAGATTACAAGATGAAAACCCTAATTAGGGTTTGTTAGACCCATTACATAGCATTTAATGCTTGACCAATGATAAAATTACAATAAATAGGACACATGTCCTTCCTTGAATTTTTAACCAATAGATAATGAGGGTAGGTACATCAATCTTTGTGCCCACATGTGGTAGTTATCTCTTCATTGGATGAGTCGAAAGCATTGAATCTAGACGCCTTGACTCGGAATGATGTGTAGGGTGAGTTGGTGATGATTGGGCGCCATCTCAGCTACTTGTACACCCTGTAACTCATCACAAGTGTAGGTGATTCGGGCAATATCTCTTGAAACTCAACATTTCCAAGCACCTGCAGTGATGATGGAGGGAATGAGATGATGAATTGCATCATCTTGCCTGACTTGATCATCTTCTCCAATTCTCCTTCATGCATCGGGAAATCTCTTGATGTATTGGCAACAATTCTTGGATTTCTAGAGGAAATTCAAGATAGTTGTAAAATTCCTTCCTTCAGCACTTCATCTCTTATGTATGCTCTTGCATTCATCTTCATTCTATACTTCCTTCATCTTAACCTCTCATCCGTTGCAATCACCTTGAACGTATGGATCTTGTCATTAGCATTCCTTCTTGCATGATTTGATCTCTACTCTTTAAACTGTAGCGTCTTTCCTTTTGACATCTCCATGGTGTGACGTTCTTCTTTCATATCCATCAATGTGAATGCCTAGATGTGCTTGACTGATGAATGTCGAGTATTCATCGTGTATGTCAATCCGTCATCTTGCCCTAAATGTGTTTGATCCTCCATGGCATTGGTTCGCTTCCTTGTTCCCCTTTGTGAAGTCCTCTCCTTTAGGTGGTGAAGCTCCTTCTCCATTTACCATCATTGTTTGTATATCCTGGGAAAGAACACAACACTACAGAACAAAAGACTTGTGATATAAAATTAAAACAGCACTAATACTTCATCAAACAAGTCTAAAAACCCCCTTCCAAATATGGAGATGCAACTTTTGCTGGGAAAATGAAGTTTCAAATCTGTAAATGCATAGTTTCAGGTCAAGTCTGACTGTAAAATGATGTGAATTTATTTGTGATCTGCAAGTGTAATTAGCCTTCCTTAAGACTGAGCCTGACTTTGATAACAATTCGTCTATATTTGCTGGCTCACTTATTTCTGATCTGAATTTGCTTCTTCAGGTCCAATTTTATTTGCCTTCTCAGGTCTGATTTGTCTGCCACTGATTTCAGGTCTGACTTCACCTCTTAAGGGTCTGATTCTTATCTGTTTTCATTAACTTTCTAAGCCGTGGATTGAAAGTGACTTCTAAATGGGCGGACTTTTAAGGTGTCATTGACAGTGATCAGGCTTTTGGGTAGGGACTGACAGTGAGTATGAGGAGATCAAACTTTTGATAGGGCACTGACAGTGACCACAAAATGGTCGGGGTTTTCACCCCTCACTGGAAGTGTCATGTATTTGGTCGGGATTTTGGATAGGCATAGGAAGTGGTTCTTGGGTGCAAGTGGAAGTGAGACTTAAGCAGGTCAGAGATTTGAGTGCTAAGTAGAAGTGCTGATCCTTAATGATCTTAAGCACCTTTTGATCTCTTTATCAAATCAGTCCTTTGCTTGATCAGACTCTTGAATCATTCATACCCTTTTCATCAAGGCAGCCTTATCTCCTTTGAGGCATTGAGACAGCAGCACCATCATTCATCATTGATCTTCACTTCCTAGGCTGGACTTCTGGACACTAACTGGAAGTGATATCAGCATGGTCGGGGTTTTTACAGTGCACTGACAGTGGTCGGGGTTTCCACCCCTCACTGACAGTGACTCAAAGATGTCAACTTTACTTGCTCCATTAGCTTTGTTCAAGATCTTTCCACTCACTGCTAGAAGATTCCACCAATCTGATTACTTGTTTTGCTTGTAAATTGAAATCATTCCCTTTACCAGCAAACATGACTTCATGTCTTTGGGCAGATTTCTGAGGTATCACCAGCAGTGACTTGAAGTAGGTCGGAGATTTAAGGGATCACTGACAGTGACTCAAGTTGGTCGTGGATTTCAGCACCAACTGGAAATGCTGGCAAGCAGGTCGAGGATTAGGAGGGGCACTAACAGTGAACTCAAGATATCAATACAACCCACACAATGAACTCTTCAATGCCTTTCCATTCCCACCTAGCAAACTTTATCAACCTCAAATAGCATTATCCCTCAAATCATTAAGTATTTGCCAAGTATAGAGGTTCTCCTACATTGATCAGGCTTTTGATGGTCACAGGAAGTGACCTCAAGGTGGTCGGGCTTTTGGAGGGTCATTGGCAGTGAGTGAAGGCAGGCCAGAGTTTTGAGGGGTCACAGGAAGTGACCTCTCGTTCAATTTCATGGGTTGTGGCACTTACCTTACTCATTTCAAGGGTCCATCATCAACCAAGCCTCCTCATGCTTGTCTAAGCCTTCACTCTGATTGGCATTCATCAAACATCTCAATTCTTGTGACTGACCTCCACACTTGCACTCAACATATCACCTGTGACTTGATAGCATACGATGATGATCAAATGAAATGATCATTATAAATCACTCGTTACCAAGGCATTGAAAGCTAAACTAACCTCACTTCAACCCAAAGAGAGAGACATGACTTAATCAGCCTGAGACACTGCACTTCCTCAAGTAAAAGGTTAATAGCTAGAGACACTACTAGACAACCAAACCAAGACAGCTAAACTAGAAAGTGGGAAAAAGTAGGGGTCCCCATTTGCAATGGGGCGATGTGTGAAAACGTCAAAACATCTAACGCCACCTCAAATCCACACCTTATCCACATTTCAAAGATAAAAAATCTAATCCACACTCAAAACCTCCGAAAAATTCGACCCAACCTATCAAGAGACTAAGAAGCATACTCAAGGTGGAAGAAGAATCCCAAACCATATCAAGGTACTTAGTCTTCGATTACCCAAGTGTGTGCAAATGTATTCATTCTGACTCACAAGAACATTGCAACTCTCAGAATCCGTTGTGACTAGCTACGTGATTTGTCCTAACTTCAAAAGCATCCTGGATAGAGCCTCTCTGCCAGCGAGCATCTATAGCCCTAACAAGGTTATCGCTATAATCTCACAAACATTGCCAGCCAGATGTCCACAGCCCCCATGAAGTTACTCACATGTTCCCAAAGCCAAATTTTGATATTTCATTTCATTCATTTTCACTTTCTCTTTTGATTTTCTTATTTTTCTTTTGATACTATTTTTCTTTTCACACATTTTCCACAGATTGGCTCGTAAGCAATGAAGCTCACTTGAGTTTGAGAATTATAGTGGCATTGAAGCAAGATTTAAGATTTTTCACTAGCCACGACTTCACCTAAGAAACCACAATGACTTAGAGCAATAGATTAAGTGTGTAAACTATAGTAATAGAAAGATATCGGTATCAAGACACAAGAAGTGATTTCCTTTCGAGTCAAGTACGAGTCCTAACCAAATGATGAAGTTAGAGAGGAACAACTTCGGATTCAAAAGCACTTCATACATAAATGTCTAAGAACTGGACTGAACATGAGATCCAAACGTGCCAACGTGTGAGAAAATAACACAAATGCTTTTCTCACAAATGAAGGCAAAACGACTAACTCTAAAGCAAACTAAAACTAAAGCAAGCTAAATAAGCTTAAAGAAAGCTAACGACTAAACTACCCAAGCCACCGAAGAGTCAAGTCAAATGACTCAAGGCAAACTTAGAACCTGGCTCAACAAAAGCAAACTAACTAAAACCCACGAAAGGAAACCTACCTAAACTATATACAAAACTCCTAGAGTGGACATGTCTCAAAGAAGCGAAATATATACATGCCTTCACATGATTTCTCAAGATATGCAGCAAGAGCATGGTGACGGTGATGGTTCAAAGACGGGCAAACTCATCCTTAAATTCAGAGAGATAGACTCTCACAATGCAAGTCTCATACTTGGGCAAAACTCCACTCAAAATGATTAGTTGGGGTAGTAATTCATTAGGTCCATGATCTATCCATATGCAAGTTGTTTTCCCAAAACCCCCATAGTCATAATCATAACTTTCAAAATTAGGATTAAGGAAAGAGACAACTTGACATTGTTCATGCTCAAATGGAAATTCTTGCTTGCCATCCACCAGTGCATCGTCGGAAGAGAGACTATCAACTGCTTTAGGAAGTCGCCATTGGTGATGGATCATTCCACTTGCATCTTTGATATGCAATTTTTCACTCACTGTTCTTCTTGCATCCTTAGGACTAGAGCTAGCGCAACCTCAAATTTCTCATCACTCTTCACTTTCACGGCAACAACAGGTTCTCTATCTTGCATAAACCATGCATCCTTCTGAAACTCCATAAGCATATCTTCGAAAATTAGAGTCTCCTTAAATGACTGATTTTCAGAAATTTCTTCTAGTGGTTGCTCAAATACTGACATTGATGGTAGCACCAGCTCAAAGTGCTTTTCACTCTCTAGCTCTAATTGTTCACCTTCAAGGAAGCTCGATAGTTCTTCCTTAAGGATGACTTGAAGTTCTTCCTTTGATTCCTCTTCTTGTAGCAAGAATGTATACTCATTTGGATCATCATCAAGGGTAGCTTCCTCTTGGATAGTATAAAATTCATTTGCTTGTTCTTGGAATGGTGAAGTGTCGAGCGATAGTGAATCATGATGCTTCTCAAAGTCATCTATGCCTTCTACTATGTTTTCTTTCTCAATTTCCTATTAATCTTCACAAGTATCCATGTTTTGTAGAATTTCATGCCCCGATGTTACCAAGCATTGATCTTTACTGGCCACTATCCTACTGACTTGAACGTCTCCCACTGTTTCCTCAACTTCCTTGGAGACAAGGCTACCTTCAACTGTGACGTCTTGATTACTTAGCTCATTAATACCATCTTCTTGCAATTCATTCAACAAGGTAGCTAAGGTGGCGCCCAGTCATCAGCAACTCACCCTACACATCATTCCAAGTCAAGGCGTCTAGATTCAATGCACCCGACTCATCCAACGAAGAGATAACAACCACATGTGGGCACAAAGATCAATGTACCTACCCTCATTATCTATCGGTTAGAAATTCAAGTAAGGACATGTGTCCTATTTATTGTAATTTTATCATTGGTCAAGCATTAAATGCTATGTGATGGGTCTAACAAACCCTAATTAAGGTTTTCATCTTGTAATCTTGGCCATTGATTGTGAATCAATCTGAGCCACTCATTGTAAAGAGACATCTATATAAGGCTCAGTTTCCTCATTTGTAAAGGTTAATAGTCGATAATTACTAGAAAGTAGCATATAGCAAACAAACAACTAGAGTAGAGTAGGAGAAAAGGGAGATTGTTGTCAAGACATTGTTGCAAGAAGCATGTTAATTTCATTGAAGATATGGTGAATTTCATGTGTTGATTCAACATTTTGCATGGTCTCTATTGCTCATTTATTTTCCATGTTGATTAGATGAATGGAAGCTATTATGAATGGCTAACGGTGAAATTATTATGTTCATAGTACTAGTATTTCATCGATTGTGAAATATCTTGCGTGGTCGATTGAACTTTTTATAGGTTTAACTTCAATTGCTACTTGCTCATTGATATGCATCGTCTTGATGGTGTCTATGTCCTTGGTAGTGATTTGAACATCATAAGCTTACCTTAGGAGATTGCACTAAACTTTGTGGAGTTGTTGCTTTGCCATGCAAAGCAAAGTCTAGTTGAATTTCACTAAGTCATTCATAGTCTCTTACATTCTAGGATTAGATTAGCTTCCTAAACCCTCTCTTTTTTTTTTAAAAGTAAACTTCCATGTTCTAGGAGCATTCAAGCATTCAAGTATCGATGTAAGTTGCCTTGTGATTCTAGCAAATCCCATCACAATCACTAAGTCCATCCATGTATAAAGTCAAGACCTGACTATCGGAACCTTGGATTCGTCTCGTTTGATCACATTGTTTAGCATTCGAGAGGTCTTTATTCAAGAGGATAAAATACTTAGTATTTTATTCTATGTTTGAAGGTGTCATAAAAAACACATCAATAGGTTACACCTTACCTCACTCGTAAAATGAAGGGACCTCAATTCTGAAAGCCCAAAGTCTGACATTTGGAGAAAAGTCGGGGATTGGGGTCCAACATACTAAAATCCAACAAGGAACCCTTGAGGCCAGACGCTCGAAGTCCGAAAACTTGGGGCCTCCGAAGTCCAACATCCTATACCCCAAAGGCCTGACGCCCAAAGTCCGGAGACGTGGGGCCTCTGAAGTCCAACATCTAAAGACTGTCATCGGGGATCAGGGGTTGAGGGTCAAGGTTCCGACCCACCAAGTTCGAAACTCAAACCCTAGAAGCCTGAT